>NW_008595511.1:0-43688 GCF_000691845.1 Merops nubicus
CACCAAAGCTCCGGTGCCCGGCGGCTGCCCGGCCTCTCCCGGCCTGCGCGTCCCACCCTCCTGCCGCCGGTTCCCCCGGGGGAGAGGCGTCGGTGCCTTCACCTCCGCCCGAGGCCTCCGGGGAAGAGGAGGTGGCGGCCTCGACAGGCAGCGGGATGGAGGAAGATTCTTCTCCTTCGCTGATGGAAAAGGACCGCAGGCAAACGATACATCCAAACTTTTGTCGCAAGTTCATTCGGGTTTGTGTGTGCGTTTGTGTTTTCCGGTTGTGGTAGACCCTCCAGGTCCTAAACCCTTTGCCATGCCTGCTGCAGAAACAGGCAGTTAGGTGCGGTTGCTGCTCTGAAGCTATTTTGTTACAAGCCAAGAATCAACAAGCGCGACTGTAGCCAAGGAGCAAGGAAAATGCCAAGAGTTCTACTGCCAGAGAGTTCACAGATTTAGTTTTATGTAATTTCATGCCCAAGCATAGTGACCCCAAAAGCTAAATTGTTTTTATTGCAGAACTGTGAAGAGCAGAAACTGAGTGATAGAAAAGAAAAAGTGAAAAGTGGGTCTTGTTAATAGGCCACGGAGGTAGAAAGACAAGTGATGTTGAGACTTCATGGATAAGCCAGATGTTCCAAGCAACCAGCTGGGAAGCCGTTAATTTCCTTCATGAAAAGTCAGGTACCTTCTGAAATGTGAGGTATCAACTGCTGTCTGTAACTTCTAGTTCCTTTCACTTTTGTTAATGGCAGTGGTGAGGAAGTGGTGGAGTATTGTTTGTGTTTCTTTCTCGAATGTTGGTAATTTGAGGCCTTGAGGCTTTTTTTAGGGGCAATGTTATGTATACAGATGTCTGCTGGTAGAGTTCCCAGACCTGAAATAGACTTTCTTTTACTTTTTTTATTTTGTGGGGATAAGGAAGAAGAGAAAGTCTCAGCACTTAGTTTACTTACATAGGAAGCTCCATTCCTCGTCCACTTTTACTGATACCTGCACTTTTTTTTTTCAATGTAGATATTTTCATGGCTTCTTTACATTTCTTCTAGATGAGAAAGCTTTCAAAGAGGGATTTTATTTGACTAGGTGATATGTATTTTCTAGAAGAAGTTTGCCAGTATTGGCAAATGGAGTAAATGCAACTTTTTTTCTGTTGGTTTAATTCAGAACACTTGAGAGAATGAGGTATGCTCCAGTGGCAGAAGTATTTTTATTTCAATACTAATTCTGCATACAGCAGAAACATTGCCTAAGACAGTCTGAACTTTTATCTGTACTTTAAGAAAGTTTTCATTATTTACCTTAGTTCCAGAGGCTTTAACAATAGCATTCAGCAACACAACGTGTGGGAATTTGGCATATTGTGTAATTGTCATCAGGCAGTAACCATTTTGCTTGTGCAAATGTGCTGTCCAGGGGAATTCAGAAAAGATAATGATTGAAATCTTATCTCTAGGGCTGTTAGTTTAGCCATTTTGAAGGAAGATTTGTTAAAAATCTGACTACTTCTCAGAGCCATTCTCTTTCCTATCCTTATACATAAGTTATATCAGAAGCTGTCTGCTAAAGGAAACCCATCTGAGTAAGATGCAGGAAAATATTTTTTTTCCATGACTAATACTTGCAGAAAATCAAGAACTTGTGCTTTCTAAAAACATTAAGACCATAAAGAAATTAGTAGGTTCAGAACAGGCACAGAGTAAGAGTGTTCACTGTGGGAGGTGAAGCTCTTGTGAAGATGAGTGTTTTATATTGAGGATACATGTGACAATTCAAGAATCATTTGCATTTTGGGTATTTACTGGGCACTCTGATTCTTTTGATAATGGCTTTGGTGCTATAGCGTATTACCATCATTTGACAGTTCACGTGATTCTCCACCTTGGCAATTAATTAATGAAGTCATACTTCTGAAAAGGGCAAGCATATCAGTAAATGGCAGCAATGGGATTGCACAAATTGCTACCCCTCATGATAAATTGCTCTAAATCTCATTTCTGGCTGACCAATTCATTTGTGTTAGAGCCTTATTAAATGCAGTTCATGTCAGCACCTTTCTGACTGTACCATTGCTTTGTACTGAACACTTTTTCACTGTTAAGTGAGAGTAGACTTGACAGCATTTGTTGTTCTGCCTTCTTAGATAAGCAGCAGTTGTAGAGAAGTCAGACTTACTGCAAGTTTGTTGGCCTAATTTTTAGGGGTATCAGTGGCAAAATCACTTAAAATTTCATCATTCCTCAAATACTGGTAACTTTTTGTGTAGACAAGTGTAAGAAAAATCCAAAACTTGTCTAAAGGAGTTTCTCAAATACAGGGTTGATGAGTATGGAATATAGAGAAATACAGTTTCTAGAATACAGAATTGATCTGTATGTAATTGGAGGAATAAAATGTTGCTAGTAATTGCAATTACATGTATGGGAGCTGTATATTTGATGTATCAAAAATAGTATGGCCAGCAGGACTAATGAAGGGATTGTCTCCCTCTACTCAGCACTGGTGAGGCTGCACCTCAAATACTGGATTCATTTTTGGACCACTCAGTATAGGAAGGACATTGAGGTGCTGGAGGGTGTCCAAAGAAGGGCACTCTGCTGGCTCATGTTCAGCCGACTGTTGATCAACACCCCCAGGTCCCTTTCCACTGGGCAGCTTTCCAGCCACTCGTTCCTGAAGCCTGTAGCATTGCCTGGGGTTGTTGTGACCCAGGTACAGGACCTGGTACTTGGCCTTGTTGAACCTCATACCACTGGCCATGATCCAACCTGTCCAGCTCCCTCTTTAGAGCCTCCTTATCTTCAAGAAGATCATCACCTACCCATCGTGGTGTCATCTGCAAACTTACATTCTGTCTCCTCATCAAGATCATTGGTAAAGATATTAAGGAGAACAGGCCATCATACTGAGCCCTGGGGAACACCACTTGTTACTGGCTGCCAACTGGTTTTAGCTCCATTCACCACTACTCTTTGGGCCTAGCTGTCCAGCCAATTTTTTATCTAGTGAACCGTGCACCATCCAAGCCATGAGCAGCCAGTTTCTCCAGGCGAATGCTGTGGAAAAGAGTGTCAAAAGCTTTATTAAAGTCCAGGCAGACAACAGCAACAGCCTTTCCATCATCCACTGTGTGGGTCACCTTGTCATAGGAGATGACGTTAGTTAAACAGGACCTGCCTCATAAACCCATGCTGACTGGACCTGATCGTCTGGTTGTCCTGTATATGCCACATGAAGGCACTGAAGATGGCCAGCTCCATCACCTTACCTGCCACCAAGGCCAGGTTAATTGCTTAAGATGGTCAAAGCACCTCCTAATTTAAGGTGCCATTCCATTCCCTTTCCTTCCTGGTCTGTCCCTCTGAAGAGTTTATAGCAGCACTCCAGTTGTGTGAATCATCCTGCCATGTTTCCGTGATGGCAAATATCATTTTCCTGCTGTTCAGTGGCTTCCAGCTTCTCCTGTTTGTTGCCCATGCTGTGTGCACTGGTATAGATGCACTTCAGTCGGGCTATTGGTCCCATCACATTTGTGGAGGAAGAAAGCCTAATTCCCACCTGTCTATTGACAGGTACTTCTATGATTTCTGGCTCATCAATATTGCTTCTGTCTTTGCCATCACATGGCTCTCTGTCCCTTCCTCCACCGGGATAGCAGACCTAAGGGCCTTGCTGGCACACTGTCCCATTGATGTGCTGAAGTGAACATTGATGTGCCACCCCGGACTTATCTCCTGCAAGCCTGGTTTTACCCCTTTCCCCCCTTTAAATCCAATTTAAAGCTCTTTCAATGAGCTCGGCCAAATCCTGTGTAATGATCCTTTTCCTGCTTAGAGACAGGTGTGCCCAGTCTGTCACTGGCGGGTCTGGTGTTGTGTAAACTGACCCATGATCAAAAAACCCAAAGTCCTGTTGGCGACACTGCTGCAAGCCAGGTATTGATATGATGGGTCTTCCTGTTTCTTCCCTCATTCCCTGCAACTCAAGGGATACAGGAGAGCACCACTTGTACTCCTGATCCCTTGACCAGTCCCAGGACTCTGCAATTTCTCTTGGTTGCCCTCAGATTTCTTCTTTCAAGTTCACCACCTACTTGAGAAGTCAGTAATAGATAATACTCTAAGGGCTGTACCAGGATAGGAAGTTGTCACCACATCTTTAACCCAGGCACCAGGGCAGCAGCAGACTTCCATAAGAAGGGGGTCTGGTCTGCCTGTTGAGCCTTCTGTTTCCTTCAGAAGGGGGTCAGCTCTGACAGTGATGGGTCTTTTTCGGTCACATTCATCTGAAAAGCAGAGGTCTCAGTTCTGATGTTTCTAAGGCTTTGTGAAAATAATGTGAGGTGGAGAAATGGAATTCAAATCAGTACCTGTCTGTAGGTAAAGGTACAATGTGAGCAGAGCTGTGTTACAAGACATCAGAGAATCTGTATGGGAAAGTCAAGTTTTATAACCCAAATGTTCAAGTAACTTTTTTTTTTTTTCTTGTGCTGTTTGTGATCAGGATGCGTTGTGTCAGCTGCAAAAATTGTGGTTCTTTTCAGAAGTGATGAAACAGATGCAGCATAACATGAGGTGCAAGAAACACTGTATCTGTTTATCAGGAAAACATACAGAACTAGAAAGTGAATATAAATGCAGCTGTCAGTGTAGTAAAAGATACTGTATCTCTTTATGCACTGTGCAACTAATTTAACCTTCCCATCACTGTGTGTTTGTTAAATATTTTGTAAGCAGTCAGACCTCTACATAGTTACATGCTTTAGGTGGGAAGCAAACAAAAACCATACTTGATTTTTCACTGAAAGAGCAAATGCCCATTATTTCCATTAGGTGTTGCAATACAGATATTAATGCTGAACACAAGCTGTGCAAACTGCTTTGGAGTAGGTGAAAGCAGTTAAACAGTTTCCTGCAACAGTACTTTTATGGTCTGTTCTGGTAAGGGTTAGAGAGGAAATGGGTCAGTCTTTGCTGAACACATTACAGTTACTTCAGATATATGTAAAGGTCAGTGTAGGCAAACTAGTTTTTCTTATAGTAAAGTAGGATCTTCTCCTAGTGAAGACATTACAGTTTATTGCTAGCTGTGGGCTGTTGCTCTAACAGCAGTTTTATAGCCTTATGTGAGTCATGCTAAACTATGGCTCAGCTTAATGTTTTATGTACCTCAGTGTGTTGTTCTGCATTCCTTACTGCAACCTTTGAAATTTCTCATCTTACTGACTGCAGTTGATACTCACTGGTAATGTCTTTAATACTTCTTGTAGTTATTTTTCGGCCTATTTCAAATGCAAATACATTTGTTACGGTAACATCTGGTTGTAAACAGTAGAGAAAGTTGCAAAACTGAGTTTGCCCAATAAATAGTGCTGTAATAGAAATATGTTCCTGAGTTTTGGAGACAGGTCCCAGATTATTCTATCTGCTGTTGCGATTTTTTTTTTCTTTAGTTATAGCGGGAGAAATGAGAGTTCCAGTAAATTTAATCAAAAGAGGGGTTTCTTGGGGTTTCAGGAGGAGTTTTCATGTGGGCCAATGGCATGTTGAAGGTGCAATGTGAATAAAAAGCTGTAGTAGTATGTGTATTGCATTCTTAATCTATTACAAAGGAGCTTTCACTGTCCCAAACTGATAAGTAATTCTCATAATCATCCTAAGGAAACATGTTGAAGTAATTATATTGTTAATTTGTATTATCTAAGAGGTAATGTGTTTAGGATACAGTTATATATGAGACCATGGCTGTAATTTTTAGGCTAAATAAGGTCTCTGCCCTGTACAGTTCTTAGTTCAGGAGTTGTAGTGAAGAGACCTGATATTCAATAGAGAAGATTAATTGCAGGAAGGCATAAGATTCAGTCACAGTCTGGAATTTAAGTGCCTTGACTGCTCAGGGCCTTTTAAGGATCATATTATCCCTTTACTTCAAAACCACTTGAGTTTCATCATGTTGATCTGGCACCATCTGTATTGACAGTATTTTGGGGGGAATTCAAGGCAAGCTTAGATCAGACATATAAATCCAAGCTGAATTTATTGTTTGATCTTGAAGTATTTCATGGAACTAAGGCAACTTAACCACCATACTTACGCCATTGTCTGGAGTAAATTGTTTTGTCCACTCTAGGAGCTACATTGATTTTAGTGGTATAATTACCTATATGGATTAAGGATACTCAATTGAAAAAAATAATCATATACTGTGGTGTAAGGCTTTAGTGTCACTGTCTTCCCTTTCCCTTTTACTTTGTACTGCAAGAGAACATATATGATACTTCATATTCTGGCAAGTTAGCAGAAACCTGTTTGATTTGAGAGCTAAATGTAGGTTTAAGCCTACTAGTTCAGGTTGTGGTGCACCTCCACTTCCATCAGTTGGATAGAAATGCAAAAGCTGATGGCAGAAGGGCTGGGTGGGCATCTGAGGAACTCATCTCTCAAATTAACCCAAATATATATACTGGAGTTTGTCCGAGTCTTATGGCTTCCATTGTATTAGTGCAGAAGTAGTAGAAAGCCCCTGTGATCTCAAGGGTGTCTCATTTCAGACACGTGCAGCTGCGAGGACATCTGTATTCCTGGGTGTTTCATAACAGGGCTAAAGGGGCCAGTGCCATCCCAATAGTGTGGTGATGGCTACTGAGAAACACAGCTTAATATATTTAAGCATCATGCATAGAAACCTTATACAAATATACCTGGACTTGCCTCTGCTGGTGGTTGAAATTCCCACTACATGAGCAAAAGCACCAAGCAAGAAATAAACAAAACCCCTGTAGCCCCTAAAACCCTCTGCAGTAATTGAAGCTGTGAAAACTCCAAGGAAGAATTAGTTTTAAATCATTTTGATACCATGCATCTTGAGGTAATTTCTGGGTTACTTGACTTTTCTCTTTCTGGATTTTCAGAAAATTGTTGCTTCATTTGAAATGCTTTTGCTGCTGTGTAGCTTCCCTTGCTTCTGAGAACTACTTTTGTGTGATGATGGAGGTTTTGATTCTTGTGAACCAAATAGATTAAGAAGAAAATGTAGCATTCTTCCAGAGTTGTCTCACCCCTTACAAGAGAACATGGTGATTCTGCTGTATGAAGAGCCATAAAGATGTTAGGTTAAGAGGGAGTAATAGGACTAGAGATTACTGCAGGACAGAAAAAGAGGTATGAGAAATAAATACAAGTGACACAGTAGTTTCAGAAATTCAAAATGAGGTGGTGTTTCTTCCACTGTGCTTTTGGCGATCTTGCAATTGAAATGTTTAAAATAACTCTTTCTGAAAATAGTTTAAAAGGAGTATGTATAATTTCTTTGGGTAAGCTATTTCATGACAACTTGGATTTCTTCCTAAACATACTCTTCAGTTCGCCCCATCAATATTTTATAATTTTGTACTTTGCAGTCATGAATGTCCATTTAGCCATCAATATTAAGTACCTTTAAAACTGGAGTTTGGGCAAAGTGAGAGAGGAAACCTGTGTGCTGTTTATCCAGATCCACAACCCTGCTGATATGGGTAGAAAAGTATTTGTTAATTCTCCCATCAATTTATGTTGTAAAACAAAGTGAAGAGTCTTGCTTTTAAGGGTCCTCTACCTAACTTATTGTCCTCCATCTTTTTCAGTTGGTGTAATGTAGTAAAGAGCATGAATATTATTCATTGCTTTACCTCAGTGAATGGAGTCTTCTGGTGCTTTGATGTGAGAACCTGATTGCTGTGTTTACAGAAAAGGCTCACAGCCTTCAGAGAAGAATTAAGAGTTCAGCAGCAATCATTTACTGTTTTCTTTTTGTAATTATGTTCATGTAAATTATGTTCATGGATGAACTTACTGAAGCATGCTGAGCTAAAGATATGCTAAATGCTAGTGAAATTTGAGGAGTAAGGAGCAAAATATTTAAAAGGATAAGGCCTTAATCAGACACTGTGTGTTTAGGGATTATTTTTTCTTACTCAACCATGTGATTTAATGGATGTTGGTGCCTACATGTGCTGGAAAACTTTGTTTAATACTGTAGAATTATGTGTAGCAGGGTATTATCTCACCTTACTATCACTCTACTGAATCAATTTTTTTAAAAAATCAAACAAATAGCAGTCATTGGGAAAGACAGAATTAATTGCTGTTAAAATACAAATGTTATATAGTATCAAAGAATTACTATCTTAACTTCATTTTGGCATTTAGGCAACGTGAAGAGAGAATTATCCTTACAAATATCTTATCATAATGATAACTCTTGAACAGAAATCCCTAAAATACTATCAAGGAGGAAAATGATGTTCTGTTTCCCTTTCAAAAATTGAAAATGTGGTCCCTAACTGCAGGTAGATTGAATGGTCTTTATTGATCCTCTTGCCATGGGGAATCCCAGAAAATCATAAAAATGTGATGAGGTGAATTAAAGCCAAATAGTAACAGTGAGGTCAAAACCAAAAGGGACACACCTCTCCCTTCTTTTTTCCAAGACAGAAATTTGGGAAGATAGCTTTTAGAAGGAAGGTACGTTGACATGTTGCAAATTGGATAGGACTGGATGGGGTTGGCAAGGTTCTGTGCCTCAGCAGAAATACTATAATCTTTATAGGATGGATGTTAAAATACCTTGCCTAAAGTGACAAAAATTATATTGACAGGTGAAATTGTTATAGAGCTTATGCTTAAAGCTTCAGATTAATTTGTTGTGTTGTGTTTTGTTTTTTTTCCCCATGAAATACGTAGGCATTTCAGTAGGACTATGGAGGAGCTGGTTCACGATCTAGTCTCAGCACTGGAAGAAAGTTCAGAACAAGCCAGAGGAGGTTTTGCAGATACTGGAGATCACTCTCGAAGTGTGTCTTGTCTTCTAAAGCGACAGGCAAGGAAAAGGAGGGGACGAAAAAGACGTTCCTTTACCAGCCATCATCCCTGGGAGACTGGTCATTGCTTAAGTGAAGGTTCTGATTCCAGTTTAGAAGAATCAAACAAAGACTACAGGGACAATCATGCTAATAAGAAAGACCACAGTGACTCTGATGACCAGTTGTTGGTTGCTAAACGTAGGCCTTCTTCAAACTTAAACAACATTAGAGGCAAAAGACCTCTGTGGCACGAACCAGATTTGGCTGTTGACAGTTTGGGAAACAGAACTTTGCGCAGGAGAAGAAAAGTAAAACGGATGGCCATAGATCTGCCATCAGAAGTCTCTAGTGCACTGACAATAACTCAACAGCAGGATAACAGCAGAGATCAAGAAATGGACAATAACAATAAATCATACCAACACCAAGAGTATTCCAAGAGCAAAGTGAAAAAAAGAAAAGTAGCTGCAGCTCGACAAGGACCAGAAATCTTGGATGAAGGAGTAGTTATAGAAAATGAAGAGTTGAACCAGGCAAATAAGGACAAAATGGAGTATGAGGAGCAAAAAGGCTCAGATGAGAACATGAGTGACAGGTTATACTTTCTCTTCCTTTTTACAGAAACTTTGGATGATATTTGTTTGCTTTTATTGTTGTTGCTTGTCTTGGGAATCTTGGGATTTTTGTTTAGTTCCAGAGTTAAAGTGCTAGCATGAATAGTACCTGTTTTAACAAATTACTCAAGGATTTTTTTTTTTCGTTGTTGTTGGGTGGTTGGTTGGCGTTTTTTCAAGTCAACTATTTTTAGTATGTGTGAGTTTGTCAGGTTTGGGAGTTAAGCATAAAATATACAGAGCCAAGTAGCAGAGGAATAACAAAGAAAACAGTTTCTTGAAATAATGCGTTCTAATTGTTTGAATTTTATGAATGACAGAATATACAAATGATCAATATGTTTTTCTCTGGGTATTTCAACTGGTGACATTTCTCTGACAAAAATTAAACGTTTTTTCTAATTTCTAGACATTGGTGCTTTGATTGTTATCTCTTAATCAGAAAGGTTGTCAGTGTTTAGAGTCACCATTTAGACAGTATTTTCTTGTGTGTCATGGGCATAAAAAGTC
Organism: Merops nubicus; assembly: GCF_000691845.1. Lineage (NCBI taxonomy): Eukaryota > Metazoa > Chordata > Aves > Coraciiformes > Meropidae > Merops > Merops nubicus. The sequence continues at coordinate 9,949 of NW_008595511.1, forward strand.
TGCAGGTTGCCAAGGGTATACATCATTTAAGAAATGCAAAAACCAATTTATAGTTCAGAAACACCTGCGTTTACCATTAGATAAATAAGGGAACGATGACCCTTTAGCAGTATACCTCATCCATCCATTCCAGACAGCAGTTATACTACAATGGTAATTGTTTCCAAAGTACTATTTTGACAACGCAGTAAGGTGTAAGCCATTTTTCCACCATGCACAAGGGGTGTTGCCTACAAGTCCTGATAAGCTGGATTGTGTTTATTCCATATGCCTGGTTCTGAATGCAGAAGTGTCAACAAGAAAGACTCATTAAAACATAATTTTGGTCGATTTCTTGACAGCACTAATGTCCCTCTGTTTTTTGTAGGCATCTTGCCTATAAATTGTTAAGATTTTTCCTTACTGGGAAAGTAGAACTGGGATGCAGAGAGTACCCAGAGATTTTGACCAGAGCAGGCAGCTTGGTTACTGTAATAACAGCAGTATTGGTAAGTGAATAAATCCAATTCTTGTGAGAAGAGTTCTTCCAAGTCTTTATTACAGACTAGTTTTGTCCCTTGCCTGTGAACAATAATCAGCTGAATGAATCCTGAGTCTTAAAGATTGTTCTTAAGGTCTTAATTACCAGAGCAGAAGCAGTTCTTCAGGGCAGACAGTCTAACTTCAGACATCTCACTTTGACGTACAACATGGGAGTGTGTGTTGTCAGGAGGGAAGAAAGGGGGAAAACATCCCTCTTCTTTGATACTGGGAATCTGTTCTCCTAAGAAAGACAGGTCTAAAGACAGATCATAAACGTTTTCCTTGAAGTTTGGAAGCATTGCATAGTTTTTCATATGTCCACATTCTTGTTGCTTTTTCATTTATAAAAGATTTTTGTTATACTACAAGGGCAACAGTTCTCCAGCTCAAAAATTATATAGCTAATTTTTGGGTGGAGAAAAGTATGATTGATATGAAAAACCTCTCGTAGACTCCCAAAGCTGTGCTACTTCCAGGTCAGTCTGATTATCCTTTCATTTTTTCACAAAAGAAACATTTTTGATTTAAAAATTCATCTGCCTCTTCAGAATGCTTAATGTTTTGTTACACCAAATGATGTCAATTTTCAAACCATGCTTTAAATGTTGGTTTCTGGCCCCAATAAATGGTCTTTAAAACTTTCTCATCTTCACAGTGTTTTCTGCTCATGCACATGGTTGAGTGGTGGTCTGTCATTCTACCAATTTTTTTGCAATGACCATCTTTACCAAAAGGTTTGGAAACCAACGAATTGGAAAAGTCTTCATTCCGCAATGTGCTTACAAATTCACAATATATAAGCCTCTTGGGTGCATTCTATATCCAAATATTTTGTATGTGAATAATTTTAACTTGTTTTACACAATGCAGTAGTACCTCTATGGTTTGAGGTCATGTAGCCAGAAGAATGAGAAACAAGTTGCAAACTCTGTTCCTAAGAATACGTTCTGAATGTAAAAGCTGAGATTTTAAAGTAGAACATGAATTTTGTAAGACTGCACAAGATATGGGGAGCTAACAAAGCATCTTGGATAAGACTCCTGCTTCGGAACCCTTGCTGGAAGAGGAAAAATAGAAAGTATACAAAACTGCTCTAATTTTGTACATTTGGATGCATACAGTTTAATGATTATTCAAAAATAAGGATTAACTTTTTTAGAAGTTCAGCTTTTAAAAACAAAGCTAAGCCAATAATGGGAGTCAAAGTGCTTGGATCTAAAGCTGGTGAGAAGAAGTTTTCAGTGTATACATGAAATTAGATTAATACATATGTATCTATTTGAAGTGTTCATTAAAAATGCTAAGTAACACTTCTTTTGGAGTCTTTTTATTTGTGAGTGTTCAAACACCAAACAAAATAACTGTTTTTTAAGTATAGGGTTCTGGAGTAGGAGGAGGAGTCTTCAAGTTCCTAAAATGTCAGCATGCAAATGATCCCAAAGATGAATTCCTGGGAGGTTGGTTTTGAGCACTGGAAATGAGATTTTCATGATCAGAACCTGTCCTTTACTTATTCTCCCTTACACTCAATGCTTAGCTCCTTGGCCAGTCTCGGCCAAATTTGGCAACGCATGGAGTTCTGGGTGATAATGAGTTCCTGCAAGCTTTGACAATTGTTGGTGTTTTAAGTTGAGAAGGCATCTCAACTGACTCTTTTGGAAGAGAGCAGCAGTGAAACTGGGAGACACCCACCCTCTGTCCTGCCAGTCAGTGCAAGCACAGGGGCTGGTCAGTTCTTGGCCTTGGCTAGTAAACAAAGGTCACAGGTCTCATAAGTAACTAAAAATAAAAATGATTTCTTGTTTGTTTCCACAAATGTATAAATAAATCTGCAAAAGCTTTTTGGATGGCAGGGTTCTTCCTTCCAAGTTTTTACTTGCATACACTATTTCACAGGACTAAAAGGAATCAGTGGCTTTTTTTTCCTCTTTCCTGGAAGTCTTGCTGGGAGCAGAATTCTCATTACAAAGTAAAGGAATTAGCAATATAAAGTGCAAAATTATATTAAAACTGGAAATAAATTCCATCATAACAGCTTTCATGTACTTAGATATTAATGTATTAATTCCCGAGGTTTTGAATTTATTCAGTGAAATGTCTGCCATGTAGCAATTATCTCAACTGTAATCCCTGCCCTGTTTGGCTGTGGCCTGAGGAGAATGAACACTGTGGCTGCCATGGATATACCAGTGTTAGTTTGATTTAAAAATAAATAAAAAAACAAAACCAAAACCAACCCAACTAAATTATTTTGTGTAATTTTTAAAATTTCAAGTGGTTAAGTTTTCATTAATTGACTAGTCCTTCAGTAAGAATTACTATGAAATTAAAATATCTTATTTAAAATTAAAAAAAAAAAAAGGGATGGAGACTTATTAAAATTGGAAATTTTGGTGGGGGAAGTGGCTGAAATACTAGAGGTGAAAGAATTTCCTAACTTTCTGATTTAAAAGTACAATTTAACAATAAATAAACATCGAAGACTCTATGAAAATGGGGTGTTTTTTCTTTGAAATATATGTTGTAAAATTGTCCATGATGACAGGTAAGTACAGTAAAACCATTTATGTTGTAATTAAAGTAAGGATGAAATGCTTGCTAGAAGAAAGATACTAGGAATTGCAAAATTAGGGAGTTCAAGTTTTGGTCTCCCTCATGAAAGACTGTTCCATTCTCATTACATGCCTGTCATCTTTCTCCTACTTAGGGCAATTGTGCCTGTGCTTAAGTCTGTTCTGATTATATTATGTAAAAAAGATGGCTTAAATATTGCTTATTCGGTCAGAATATGGATAAGCAAAAGATACAGCAGAGATTAGAAAACTTACTCTCCAAACACAGCTGTATTTATGTGAATTTTTTAATTTTTTTAAAAAATCCTTACTTTTTCTCCTCATACCATAAGGTGTTTCAAATTCTGTCAGGATGCCTCCCAAAAGAAGATACAAATCCCAAATATGTAACTGTAATTAAACACAAATGAGATTAACTCTTATATAATTTATATTACAAGCTTTAAAGAAACTGAGGTTTATTTTTGTGAAAGATTAACATCTGAATAGAAATAATTTTCCTAAGTTGTTTAGAAACAAAAATAAAATTATTTTCTTGTTAGAAAGTAATAAAGGTAGTTGAAACTATTTGAATTCAAGTATGTGACTGCATGTATATTTTAATATGAATGAGTAGAAAGGTAAACAGACTTCAAGTCCGTGTAAGTAGCTTGTATGCAACATTGAGGGTAGCCATAGTATTTATAACTTGGATTTGTGAGGTGAGCTGAAGGGTTTTTTTGTTTGTTTTTCAAGTTCTTCTGCATCTCTATGTAAAATATGATAAAAATTTGGTAAGACTATTACTCTTAGCAGACAAAAAAATGAAAATTGGTTTACAAAAAATCCTTTTGTTTGAAACTCACCAAATTGTGATCTGTGTGATTAAAAGACAAGTCTGTTTTACTGTTTAAACATGTGAAATATTGGTTTTTTACTATGTGTATACAGTAAAGAACAAAATACTTATTGTCTTTGAATTTAGAAGTGTGTGTATGTTGTAAACACATACTTTTCTGTGACTTCCATTATGGCCTTAAAATTAAAGTAAACTGTACCTTGCTTTTTTTGGCTGATGTTATGACCATATTTATTCTCGTTAGGGCAACCTTTATTTTAATTTGCTACTTTTGTTATGGACTTTTATCTTTCTACCCAAGTAGTATGTCTGGAAACCATAAGCCCTGTATTTTTCCAGAATATTTGCAAATTATGTTCAGAAAGATAATTCAGTTTTCAGGCTCTTATATTTCATGTGCTGAAGGAAGGCTTAGGCTGCCTTTGATTGAGACTTTTCCTATTTTATTGAGCAGCGATGTTCCAGGATCAAGCTGAATTGCACAGCATAAGAAGGGGAGCAGTGAGCATTTGATGGAAGCAGATAATAAAATGCATCAATTGTGTCAGCACCTCGTTGCAGTCACATCTGGCTTACTGTCAGGGTACCATTAGATTCCCGTGGTTTTATGTGCCAAAAATAATATGCTTTGTAGTTAATGGAACTAGGATATTTGCAGTTTGATTAAAGAAAACATCCTATTTTCTTTCCGATCTCTGTTGGGCTTAAGTTCAATCTGAGCACAGCCTTGTCTCCTTAAAATTTTACGACTGAAAGATCAATTGTTCTTTTGATCTGTTTCTTTCTTTCTCTTATTACAGTGAATCCAGCAGTCTGAGCAGCAGCGATGCTGGTTTGTTTACCAATGATGAGGGAAGACAAGGTATTGAAACAATCTTTCCCTTCTCCACCCCTCACACCACATCTCTTGAAATTCTGTAAGCGTTACAAGTTACTTCATAGGTTAATTACTATGTTTCAGTTGCTATTACTATTTTTAATGAGTTGAAGTATAGCTTGCTTTCTGTTTGGTTGTTTTGGTTTTTGAGATGTTACCAGAGGGTGTCCTGAATCCATGACTTAATAAAAAATTGTTTTGAGAAGCAGACCCTGTAATACAATAAACTTACTTATAACTTCAGCATCTCCAAGCGATCATCTATATTTTTTTAATTCAGTTGCTCCGATTTTCAGACAGGACTCTATGATCATGTTACTGCTTCTCAATCTATTTTTAAGGTGGCTTTTTTCTTTCTTTTCTTCCAATTTGATATGGCAGGATTTTACAGTTCCTTATCATTCAGGAATTTGTTTGAAAGGTACAAACAAACTACTTTTTCAGAAGTCTAAGACTCAGATTAGAAGATGAATGCTGTTCAAAGTCTCTCTCCTCTGAAAAAATTTTAATTTGAAATATAGTGAAGATTAAATAGTTTCCTTCAGTATGCATAATATTCTCATATGTTTTTTTGTGATAAAAGTATTGAGAATGGGAATATAAGGGTTTTTAGCTTCAGTGATTATTACAGTCTTTAAGTGCAACATATTTACCTGTGTTATGCTAGCAGCTTAGTGTCCATCTCATTGACTAGAAGCTCATTGCCTTTTACAGTATACAAAAATGAGGCAAAAAATAGTCTCTCAGGTGACTAAGACTTACTTTTCTGCTGGCAGTTCTACGTTAATGGAAATTTTGTTATGCAGTTTGCCACAGACTAGCTGAGTGTGTACAACAACATCTGGGTCCATCCCACAGATCTAGGTTAAAGGAATGTTTGGGGTTTGTTTTTTTCCTTTTTGTTCTCTGATATGTCATTCAGTCTCTTCTGTTTATCTTCTATTTTAATGTTACATTAAGGAGATGGTATTTTCAGACTTAGAACAGAGGTACTGTCTACCTTGCTCAACAGTAACTTGTGCTACATAAACTGTAGTTCCCAGTCTAAATATTTGTTTTCAGTTGTGCTATAACCCAGCTTTTTTTAAGAACTTAGATTCTCTTTGAAAATTTAGATCTATCTTTTAACTTAAGTATTTCAATAGTTTCAGTATTGCAATATGAGACACATGGAAAATATTTGCTTTCACTTCCCTATATGAATTTGTCTTTTGACTTGCAATTTTTAAAACATTTGTCCATGGTATTTTATGTAACATGATCTACTACATAAAATTACATGTATTTTGAAGTGCCCTCTTGATATATTTGTATCAACATTTTTGTCCTTAAATCCTGAACTAAATTATTTAAATCTTTGAATAATATGGTTGAAAACATCTCAGTTAGTTTTTGTTTTTCTTACATAATTTGTGGGAGAAGAAAAGGGAAGTGATTCATGAACAACAGTGTTCTTTCACTGGTGTGGTGTTACCTTTTTTAGTGTTGGTTCTTTTCTATTAAAATGCTGGTGTTTGAACCCCAAGCCCTGAATTAAGGTTGACTTATGGGTGATTCCCACAGCCCTTCATAAAGAGGAGGTGAGTTTGCCTTATAGCTTCTCCCCAGGGTGCGGCCGGCCCTGCAGGGAGAGACAGAAGGGAAATGAGCCCCAGGGGTCCCGCATTGAGTTGACAAAGGTCAGGTGTCCCTGCTTGGGGATAAAAGCTGGGACCACTTGCAGGGAGCCAGGAGCGTCTGCTCTCTGCAGTGCACTCCCCAGAGCTTCCTGGTTCAGGGCAGACCTCCTGACTCTCCCTGGAGCTGGGCCCTGGTCTGTTTAGGCCTTTGCGAGCACGGGTCGATCGGGTGAGAGTTGCCACGTGGGCACCCTTTTCTTACGTGTTTAACTGGCTGGTCTGGCTGTTTCCCCTGCCAACTATGGGCAACCTCGGTTCACTGTTTGTACCACCTGTTGTCATGTCGTTTGTGGGATCGTTGGGGGTGGCGTCGATCATGTATGAGCTGGTTGACCTGTTTGTACCCCCGGCGGTCATTCATATAGTAACATTTCTGTCTACAATACAGTCTGCTGTCTACAATACAGTCTGCATATTGGTTCATCTCCCTGCTGGTGTTATCATTTTTGTTGGGCCTGGTCATTGGCAAAACATCTATAGAGCTGTAATTCTTTTTTTTTGCCTGTTTAATTTTTTTGAATCTTGGTTCAGTTTGATTATAGTTTTCAACCAGAAAGCATTAGACCTGAAATAGTATTCTGAAAAATAAATAAGAACCACAACAATAAATGAACTTAAGATGGATATTTTCAGGATAAAATGTTGCTTTTTGAAGTAATTTTGAACTGTTTTGTGGGTATGATCAGATGACCATTAGCTTCACAGACATTCTCAGGTCTGCATTATAGCTTTGGTTTTGTGAGGACTTCTCTATGAAGGTGCTATTAGAGATCCTACTGCAAAATATTATTTTCTAATAATACTTATTCCCTGCCCAAGAAAATGCTCGTAATTTTTATCTTTGTACTCCCCTTATGAAGTTAGATGAGGTTATTTTATCTCTGTAAAATAATTTATAGCTGTACTGGAACACATACAAAATTGAGAAGAATGAAGGAAGGAGAAAATAAATCTGAAGCAAAAGAAAAGCCTGGGTGAGAGAAACAAAGCTGGAAGGGGATAGGAATGTAGTAAGGGAAGCAGTGGCTGATTTTGTTGTCAGTTTTTAAAGCTAGACTGATTCCTGTCTTCCCAGTGTCCCTCCTCCAGGATATATGTTCAGAACATCAGCATCTTGACCTCATTTGTAGTTCAAATTTTCTGCACTTCTGACTTCAGGTTTCTGCTAAGTCAAGTGGAGAACCAAAGATTGATTAATGCTGCCTGGTGAAATACTTGGTTTAAATGATGTGCCTGCCATCATTCAGAAGTTTGGGTAGCAAAGAAGAGAATCCTGTTCTCCAGGGCAACATCTGTTCATTTTGTGTCTCTGAGGTTAAGAACCACATCTCATTTACTGAAGACAAATACTCTTTATAAAACCCTAATTATTTCCCAAAGCTAATTCATCCTATGGGACAGACATTGTAGAAAAGAAAGTGATCTAAAGAAGCAATTTCTTTGAGCAGTTGGCTAGTCAAATAGTTGAGTGTTTTGTTCTGAACTTTGGAGTGCCTGACCTTGCAGCTTTTAATATTTTCCAGTTTCAGAAAGCAAACGGAAATAAATTCCACTACAGTAACTGTACTCTTCTATGCATATTCCCAGAAAAGTTCAACTTTTATAATTTGATTCATGAAAACCAGGTGTAACTGTTAATTTGGAGTACTAGTGTGTTACTTGATAGGTAGATTTTAATTGCCATCAGTTGCTATGATAAAAGAAAATTGCTGAGACTTCAAAGTCCTGTGTTCAACTTCTAAAAGGTGGTCTAACATTTTTTTAAAAAACTCTTTATCCTTTCTTTTCCAGCCTGCTTCTGTTCCAATCTCATAGCTTTTTCTTGTGTTTGATTTGTTTTGTTCCTGTGAAGTCCACATCTGAGCATAGCCATGCTTGTCCTCATTTTCCAAGTTATCCAGGTGCTTACATTAGGTCATGTGAGAGGGCAAAGGCGCAGCTCTCTTGCTGTGCTCTACTCCACTATCATATTACCTTCTGGCAGAAGTAATTGGTCCTTGAAGTTTCACAGTCCCAATGTAGCAAATATTTTTCTTCTGTGAAACATTACATACCCTGTATGTAATGTCAGCAAAGTTAGTCAGCAAAGGTTTAAAGTTCATGGAATATGCCCAATGCAGGTACAGTCAGTGAAGAAGATGGCTTCTGAGCTAGTAACGAAGCTCAAGTGGATTCTTATGAGTCGTAATTTTTTTCAAAGGTTTGTAAATTGTTCAGTTGTGGTGCTAAGGCTTAATAGGGTTAACAAAAAAGCCAAAATCCTATGCAGAATCAAGCCCTTGAGAATGGAGGTAAGAGAGCCCCTGCCAACAAAGTAATTGGAAGAACTGAATAGTGGCTGAAGCATATGTATGAGGAATCTTTATAACTTTACTATTTCTTCCTACTCTTCTCTGTATTCCTAATGGCATTTTCATAAATGACAGTTTTGCAATTATTAAAAACTTTAATTACAAGCAGTGTTGCACCCAGTGTAGAAAAATTGAACAGAAGTTTCAAAACAAAAGGTCTAATCATATGTTACAGCATATAATACAACTCTAATATAGGCCTAGCTGGTAGGATGACCTCCAGTTTCAAGGCACTTTTCAGGTCTGCTTTAAAAAGGCATATTATAAGTTAAGCTTTCAGCACAATGTTAACAAAACTGTAACATTATTTGAACACTAGTTGATACTGTTACTGTTTGGGGGGAGGGAGGAAGTCAAATGACAAGTATTTTCTTGAATGAATTTTATAGTGTGTGTATGCAAATAAAACATATTCTGCGTTCCTAGTCTGTATAACTATACTAGTATGCTTGGGAAAATTTAAAGTTGACTTAAGACCTCTTAAATCATGACATACAGTACTTCAAATGTCCTTTAGGATCTAAGCAAGTAGGAATGAAAATTATATTGATAAAGTGTTAAACAGTTAAAACTGTAGAAGGTCAGGGAATGTCAGTGTTCTGCTATAGATGTGGCTAATCTTTTAAAGATAGCTGTTCATTATTTTATGACTAAACATATATTAATTACTGTGTCCTTTACGAAGATGACCCACTACTGGTTCAGTATATGAAAATTCTATCCTTTTGTCTTCTCTTGTGAGAAACTAATTTGGACCTTGTATAGCATCTCAGTAGCTGCAGATGTCAGGGCGTCATTCTCCATATATGTAAAATAAATGGAATGTGCCAGGTGTAATCACCACCAGTGTTGTACTGTTGTAGCTGATTAGTTTATAGTCTTTACAGGTGAAAAATAAATAACATGAAGTTGTTTTATATGACCTGAATAGTTGAAATCCTAAATATTACATGTGGGTCACAGTGGTAGAGGTGAATGTAGAGCTGAGATCACATGCTGTTCTTGGTCTAATTTATTAACAGTACACCTGTTCTACTCCAGAGCAGGGTATGATATTACATTGGATGGGAGGGGTGGAAGAAGACGCTCATGTAAAGTTTTCAAGCTTGGTTCAGAAGAACTAACTGCTCAAATTGAATGGTGTCTGAGCAGTGTCCTGCTATCCCTTTTGCCAAGGTTAGAGCACAAAGAGCAAGATGCAGCGTGCCTCTGTGGATAGGTAACTTAAGCTTCTGCTTTCCTGAAACACCTTGTATGTCTTACAGTGAATCTTCTGATGTCTCCAGATGATGTTTACAGCTGTTAGCAGTGTTTTGTTGGGTTTTTTTACCTAGGAAGAGGTACACTGGTCATGACTATGAAACTAGCATCCTAGGATGTTTACAGTCCATGTGCTATTGCTCTCTGTGTGAGCTGATGGATAATGGAGCAGCACAGTATAAAGTGGTGGTTATAGAATGCTGATGCTAAATGCTTTTCACAGTAGCCTCTTAGAGTAGGTTGTGGTTGTTAGAAGCAAGCACAGACAAGATATGTGACTGATATAGAGGGTAGCCTGGCTGTTTTGAAATAAAACTAACGAGGGGCAAAACTCTGTGTGCAGCAGAAAATCTGCCTGTTAAAATCCTGTGCTGCATTAGCTAAAATAAGATTCAGGTGAAGCAATTCTGCTTTTCTGAACATGAAACTGATGGTAATGCAAATGGACTCTGTGCCCATAGAGAAACCATAAGAAGCCCACATAAATAATTTTCTAAACTTCTTAAAGAGTTAGGTAATTTCACATGGAGTGGTAACTAGATAAATATGTAGGCTCAATAATGTAGAGTGAAAATTAGGGAAACAGTACTTGGGAGAGGGGAAAAAGCTTAAAAATAAATACATTGAACCAGGAATGGAGGTAACTTGACATTTTAGCATGTTTAAGTTAACATTTCTGAGCCTTAAATTTTGTTTGTTCGTACTGATGAATACAGTTATAATTGAGTATAATTTCTTTTGAAGTATTTCCTTGAAGCACTAACCTTAGTCACAAACAAGTTTCTTGTATTTTACATATGGGACTAGGAGGATGCACAGGCTCAGAGATCAGTTTCTGGAGATCTGGAGGTCATTTTCCTTTCCTGTAGCTTGCAAGAATATAATAATTTTCTGTAGTCTTGTGCTGAGTCAATATCTTCAGGAGGAGAAAGGACAGTCAGTGAATCTTTTGAAGTATTTCAAAGTGAAAAATGTTACTCTGCATTTTTAATTCTCCTAAATTCATCTTTGCTATGGGTATCGTGGTGTCTTTTGAGAGCTGCAAATTAAGTAGGATAAAATCCAGTTAGTTGGTTACAATACTCTTGAGTCGGGAGGCCCCTGTTATATTGCCTATACATAATGCAGCTGGGAATCGATTAAATGCAATGGTCTTCCCTGAGTCCTTTTGAAAGTGGCATCCTTTCAACAAGGTATACCTCCTGTCATGTGGGAAAGTCTGTGAGGGCTTAGGGAAGTGTATAATAATATCACAACAGGGAAGATGTAATGGGTAGTTGCTTAACATACTAATATTCCTGTTGCACTGAAAGGAAAAGTCCATTTGTGTTTTTTTTTCTGAAAGAACCATTGTTGGGCATAGAGCAAAGACACGAGTTTTCTTCCCTTGCCACTGTTGGAAGTGGCAGTCCTGCAGTCCACCAACCCCATCTTAAATTCTAGCTCTTCTTCTAAGACTGCATTGCATACCTCTTACAGGCCTCTGTCCTTAAGCTGATTGGGAAGCCCAGTTTCAGAATTCTGTAGTTACTTTCATAGCTGAATTGTGTAACAAGACTTCTTTAGTTCCTGATAGTATTTCTTAGTCAAGGTGTCTCAAGCTCTCATCCATTTACAAAACATTCAGAAAAAAATTATCTATGTAAAAGTTTGGAGAATTAAAAAAAGGAATACAAATTAATACTGAACCACAGGTGAATCTAATGACAAGGTATGTATCTCCTCCACTGTCTGGGTTTAGTTTTCAGACAGCCTCCAAAGAAACCATACCTGGCTGCAGCAAAACACGATAGAATTAATGGTGAACACCTTTCTGAAATTTCATAAGTAAGGATTAGAACAAATATGGCAAGTAATCTGAAATGCTTCAGGAATGCAAAGGAACTAAAATCTTACTTGAACCTATGTATCCCTTTCCCCCTCTGTTTTCCCCCTCCATCCATCCAAAAGTTTCTGACCTCCAACCTCTGCTAATTTTGCTTTTAGTAATAACCATTAAAGATGCAAGGATCACATTTCAACTGAAAGTGATCAGCTTTAATTATTCCATATTTTCTTCAAGTACTTGTCTTGGTGAATGTGTATGGCCATATTCACTTGTGCTGGGTCTTAAAGTATTCTTTTTATTGCAACAATTTATTTGGAGAAAGTGTGTTCAATTATTTTTTTTTTTTCTCAAATTTTGGCTTGGGTTTTCATTATTTGTATTTTCCTGTTCTGGGGTTGAGTGGCAACGAAATTTTACACGAGTGCTTTTTGTTCTTGAAAATTATATCTGATAAATTTGGCACTTGTGCTTTGCTTAGTTCTGCCTAATTAAAAATAGAAATGCAAACCAAAAAAATTATGTGCAGAAATAGCGAGGCATGGTTTGGGTACTTTGAAGGAGAATTAAAATACACAGCACATACTTTGAAGTCTAATTTTGGGGTGTAAGAAAGAAAATTTCCCTTGTCTTATGAAAGTGTTTTCTGATCTTTTGTAAACTACCTGATTTGTATAAAAGAACATGTTTTGAAACAAACAGAACAATTTACTTTTAGTTGCCAGTGTGTTTATGAGCTAAGTTTAAGGTCAGATTTTTCAGTCTTGTCTTACTTTTAACTTTAAATCCAGGTATTTAAATACTACATCCATAAACACCCTCACTAAAAATGACCAGCTTTGTGGTATAATGTACTATAATTCTCAATCACATGATACTGTCAGTTTTCATTTAAAATCAACTTTTTCAAAACTTATTTCTAAATGAACTTAATCAGATTAACTTCATTTAGTCACATCTGTTCATGATTGTTTTCCCTTTTTACTAGCCATACAAATCATGAAATTAAGCTAATTATATACCATTATTGGCTGCAAAGAACTAGTTTCACAGTTTTATACCTTTAATTCCCTGCAGGAGATTAAGGCTTGTTTTTTGTTAATATGTAAAGTGCGGTAACTTAAATGGATTTTCCCGCAGTTATTACCAAAGGATTAACTAGTTTATTATTGTTTTTCACTATTGTAAATTGGTTTTAAAACATTACGTTTTATGTGGTTTCATGGATGGCAACACTTGTCATGCTGTTGAGAAACAATTTCCACACAGAACCGCTATATGCGAGTAATTGTTAAACAGCTATAAAACAAAAGAAATAATTATCCCATCAAAGTGTTTATTGATAGTAACATCTGATTTTTATCTTCTCTGCTCCTCCCTCTGTTTCGGGGGGCCTGGGGAGATACTCACACAGGTGATGATGAGCAGAGTGATTGGTTTCACGAAAATGAATCTGGTGGAGCATGCGGAATTACGGGGGTCATTCCGTGGTGGGAACAAGAAGATTCTACAGAACTGGAGAGAGAGTTGCCTGATCCGGTCTTTGAAAGTATCTTAACTGGTACTTTCCCTCTTATGTCCCATTCAGGGAGAAGAGGTAAGTAACCGTCGAGCAAATGCAAGCTATAGAATCACTTAGGAAAAATAGATATCTGTGTATTATATAAAATATGTAAAATGTTGACAAGATCTTGGAGTTATGTTTGTTTTCCTGAACTATTTCATTTTTAAGATATCATTGAAGAGGAATAATTTTTTAAAAGGCAGTGATTAGAAAAGTCAGAGTAAAACTTGGCTTATTTTAATATCCTACTTTTTTTTAATCTATTGTCTCAATATCTGCATTGAGAATTATTAAGCATTATTTAAAATGAATCTTTATAGATCTAGTGGTTAGGGAAATTTGGAGGAAGGTTGGACATGATGATCCTGGAGGTCCTTTCCAACCACGGTGATTCTATGATTCTGTGATAATGTCTATAGTTCTCTAGAAGTTCATTAATTCAAAAGCTGGAAAGACTAGTATGACCTTCTGCTTTATTTTGCTTTATGGTCAGGCCATATTGTTTGTATAGAAGAGGGAAAGATTCCTTTTGAGCAAGGATTAAGACTGTAACTTAGAAAATGTACGATTTTTTTTTTTTCTTTAAAATTTTTTAGACAACTGTTGATCCACTGTAACCAGGGGTAAGATTTATCAATGTTAGAGTGCATTTACAGCTAGGAACCCCCTCTTACCTACAGATGGAAGCTGTCACACCTCAGCTTGCTGCCAAAGAATTTTGTTCTGCCTTGCCTCTGCCACAAGGATCTCCTTTCACATTCAAATGTAGAACTTTTATGTAAGCGGTGGTCAAATCACATTTAAACTAGTCTGTGCTCTGAATGTGTTGAATTCTTTTGTGAGGCTTAGTTTCCAGATGCTTGAGATTATTTCTGAGTATTGGTTTCTACATATTCACCAGATTAAACATTTTCTAGAACTAATGAAGTTGTAAGTGAAGCAAAAATAACTTTCCTATTGTAGTTTAGTATGCTCTGCTTATGCAGCTAACTGTGCGTACAACCATAATGACAGTCGGAATGTCTACAGAAATGTTCACTTTCATGACAGCTTAGCCTTTCTCTCACTGTTCTCAGTCTGAGCTCTGTTTCTGCCATTCAGTGTTTGACAGTGTTAAGATGGTTTTGTTTAACTGAAGTAAGATTAATAGATTGGTATGTAATGGTGAATATTATTGATTATGTGGTATAGGAAATATTCTTAAATTGGTTTGTACTTCTTTTTTGTAGGTTTCCAGAATAGATTTAGTCATCTTCATGGAATGCCAGCAAGAAACATAAAAAAGGCTTCAGGAAACCAGAATGCATTGGTAAGTGCTTTTATTATTGTAAGCTAATTGTGCACTGTTGTTAAGAGTTTTGTGTTTGTGGTGTGGTGTGTGACATGTGGGTTTTGTTTTCATTTGGTGTGGTTTTTTTTGGTTTTTTTTTTTTTTTTTATATTCCTCACATGCTTGTTTCTTAACGTTGTAGAGAGGTAACAGAATGGTAAGAGTACAGTGCCACTGGTATTGTGTGCTTGGTTTTTTAACAGTTAGACTCTCCTTACTGCAATTCTATCGTAATTGAATGTCTGTGTGTACTTGAATGGCCCAAACAGTCTGATACTGTTCCTCAGCGCTTATTTTGAACTAAGTGAAGGAAAAGGGTTGGGGGAGGCATTATTTAACATTTTAAGTTTATAAAGTCTATATTAAAACATTTCATCTTGCAATGAAAATCAAACCAAAGTTATTTTAAGTTTTTCTGATACAGAAAGTGTTCTAGGATAGATTATGGTACAATTCTGACCAATGTATTTTATTATATTATTCTTTTTTTTACCCAAAGTTTTCTTTGAAAAATCTGTCCTTGTTCTTTTTTCATTTGGTTGACTTGTGTGGTATCGGGAAATGGTATGTTAAAGCAAATTAGTGATACATCTGCCATAGACATTGTGCATTCCTCTGGACTCAGTCTTTATTAAGGCTGTGACTACAAGTGAGAAACAGTGGTTTTCTAGTGCCTTCAGCTCTAGAAGCAATGTTATAATTGAAGGGGGAAAAAATGCCAACTGTCCTTGCATTTTTGTACAACCTAATAATTGGATTTTCCCATAGAAACTTATTTTAGAAAAAAGCTAATGAACTTGTAAGAATTTCTTCCTTGGAGGACAGCATAAGAGAGACTTAACTTGTTAAATTAAAATGCTGAAATGTACTCGCTGTAGTGCAGTCACCTTTCTTATCAGAATAGTGTTTTGAAGAGGGAGAGAATGTGGAGACTATCAGTGTGTAATAAACATATCCCAGTACGGTAGATACTGCAACATTGATGTTATTTATTGTTTGAGAACATTAAATGTTTTCAAACTTTAATTTATCTAAACAAAATAAGGTGTTTCTGAGAAATGTAAGAGCTACTATATGTGGAAAGAATAGAAAGGAACAGTTGGAAATTTAACTTGTTTTGAAGAGGGAAGTTTTTTATAATTGAAGTCCCTGTCCAATAATTGCCATTTGGAGCTGAATAAGATGCTTTAAAACCTTGGCCTGTGATCTCTGCTGTTACTGGTCATGAATTAGATGAATGCTATCTAGTTCTTGGTTTCCTATCTACCTATTTTTATTTTTGGTTCAGTGCTTGCTTGAACATATCTGGGATTTGTAGCCCATTTTCGAGGCTTATTGCAATTTCACTCTGGTATTTTATAGGAGCTATTATAACTGATAGGTTAGCTTCATGGTATTGATGATACATGGCTTAACTACCTTTAAAAACTGCCTTTTCCTCTAAATTGTAAAAAGGTGATTAAATTTCAGTTGATGAAGATATACTGTGAATGCATAGATATAATGAAAAATCCTAATGTTTATTTTCTTCTATGCTTTTTGGATTGTCCTTAGGAACCCATTTTGTCTTCAGGTCAAAGATATCTCATATATAAAGATGGTATCCTAGTTCCCTTTATAATAAAAATACAAGCCCATCTACTGAAGACTGATAATTCAGTTATCTCCAGTTATTAAATATATCATTTACATAGTGTTGTGAAACATGGCTGACAAGTGAACGTACCTTCTAAGCCACTGTGTGTAGGCAGGAGTACATCTATAGAATGGATGTGCAGCTGGCTCTTCAGATGCAGTTTTCTGACCTCCTTAATGGCTATTTATGTTTGTGGGCACATCTGCTGCATCCGTCTTTGCAAACAGAGCTGTATAAGCCAGAGCTCATGTGCCCCCTTTTTGTCCGTGATTGCTTCTTAAGGAAAACCTTTTTTCAAATACTTCAATCCAATGACAAAAAAAGGCATTTAATACCTGTGACATCTGATAGCACAGAACAAGAAGTAATTACTGCTAGTAGGTGGTAACAGTGAAGAAGAGCAAGAATGCTCTTAGGAAGATTAATATCCTGAGGACAGAACACTGCAGATTGAACTCATTGAACGAGGGTTGTGGTGAGACTTAATTCTTTTTATAAGGTGAGGAGTCTGATGTCTGTGTCCCTAGTTTTACACAAACTTTAAAGGGAGACAAAGTGAAGAATGGAGTTTCCTGCCGAGATACACTACTTGACAGACACATTGTATGCTATTGTCATTCTAAAGCTATGTAATTTATGTCCAGGGAATGTGAGCATATACTTAGCCCTTTATTTACCATCAATATGTGTTTAAGCTCTTTTTGAAAGTTTATTTGAAGGTTCACAATTAGAGCAGCTAGAAAAGCCTTGGAAAGATTACTGTTTTAAGGAAGGCAGAATGAATAGCTCTGATAACACCTTGATATATCATCCTCCTCTGTTAAAAAGTGTTTAATGCCCAAATAATTTGGTGTTTTCTTGGAAGAGAAACATCAGGCTAAGAGTGTGATTATTACTTGATATATACTGAAAATACTGCCAGTTTATGTCATTCTCACACTATGGTTTCTAGAAGCAATGGGAGCTGAGAATCAAAGAAAGAATGCTGCTCTTTATGGACCAGTTAGTGGACTTTAATTTGAAGTAGCCACATCTGCCACTCAGATTCTGTCCAGATGCTCTTCCTGCATTTCATTGATGAGTTGCTTAATTTGAACAAACTCATGGGTCTTTCTGTCATCAAGTGTACTGCCTTTGAGTCTAAACACTTCTTTAATGATCATACAACACTGGACAAGCAAGACAGAAGTAAAAACCTATCATGCAAACACTATGTAAACTCTTGCCTAATCAGATGTGCAGGTTTAGTGAGTTGTCACAGAGCAGATGACAATTGAAAAGGCTGGGAAAGAGAAAATAGGGGAAAAAGCCCCACAAATTCATCATAACTGGCATATCTTTTTGATTGCCCATTTTACTTAAGATAGGCACATTTTTTTATGGCATCCATAATTAAATGCTTTGTCATATTTTGGCATACAGTTATAATGCTAGCTTTTTATGTCTTTATTGCTTTGTTTTGTGGCAGCATCATTTGTAACAGAACTTTATTTGAAAAGAAACAGGAAAACGTGGCTTTTTTCATGAACTGTGCTTTTCATCCTGAGTGTTGTTGTGAGTAACAACTTTGTAATTATAATCAGAAATATGATATATGCACCTTCACAACATACCAGTATTTAATGTACTCACTCAATAAGGTATATTGCATGAAATTTTTCTGTGCTTGATTGTATTCTGCAGTGATATATGACCTGATCAGCTATTCCCAACCCCCATATTCTTTTAGGGTAAGCAAAAATTGTACAGTTTGGAAGCAACGTTCTATGAATGAAACACTGATTTCTTAGAATGAGTGCTTTTTTCATCCAGTGTTTTTCTATGTGTTTATAGACTTGCCTGTAATTTATCTGGTAGTACATTTCTGTCCTTTCCAACAAATTAAATGTGAAACTTTGGTATTTAGCAGAATAAAATCAGAAATCTAACATTTTAGGTACACTGGAAATGTGAAGGTTCATTTCTGTGATGCAGAATACTAGATAAACTTTTTACCTTCAATGATTAAGGCTGCTATGATTTTCTCAGATGGATTCCTGGGGAGATCACAAAAGCTGTAGTTAAACAAAATAAGAGTTAATAATTATAGTCTGAAAATATAACTTGAATACTTTTTCTTTCAAAGTGATTTGCCTAACTTAGTACTCAATAACTGAAAAAATTTACTTTTGTTCACAACTCCTTCATATAAATAAGTGAAAGTTTTGAAAAGCAGTGCTGCTGTCTTAACTGCTCTGTGTTGTGGGCCTAGATATAGTTCCTTCCCTAAGAGAGGGAGAGACATTGCAGGGTTTTGTTTGAAGACTCTTACATGTTGTGTCTTCCTGCTTGGTTTCCTTGTCTGTTCTGGAAGCTGGAAAGTGATTTCACTGCCCTAAAGTACAAAAAACATAACTAATAAAAAGGATGCTTACTTTTAACTGCCAAATTTTCCATCTGTTGCATTTATGTTGTGCGTTTTGATTTCCTTATGTTAAACCAGCCTATTTTCAGTCTTGCACTCCTAGGATTGATTTTTCTTTTCTTTTTGCACAGTTGTACTATTGAGCTTGGCTATACATAGTTGTAATTATTCAGAATGTACATAAAGAATGAAAGCTACATTTCCGAGACCTCTTATTGGAAGATGTCTGGGTATTTCTGTCAAATCCTTTGATGCTTTTTCTAAAGTTCAAAGATAAAAGAGCTTTTTTCAAAAAAAAAAAAAGCAAACTTGTCAGATAACTACTAATCTATTGATGTGAGGAGAAAAGATGTATTGAGCACTCACGCTTTTTGTTAACTGCTTTCAAAATGTAAATCCAAATCAAATGTTTCTGCTTTTAAGTTCCTTCTAACTGAAGAAACAGCCAGATGTTTTCAAGAATATTTTTCTTGTCAAAATATTTTGGAAATTGAATAGTGTTAAATAGTTTCTTACATGTAAAGAAAAAAGTTTCTTACACATAACTTAGTCTCTTATAGATCTAAGGAATGTTTCCTTAAAGAGTAAGTTAAGTGTTATTTTTACAGTATTGGTCAGAAGCCCCTTTATGGGTGCTCTGCAACTTTTGGGAGAATGCTGCTTCTCAAGATAAAATTGATTTGCAGATGGAGAATTCTTTTGCACTGAATGTATGACATACAGCCAGATAAAACACAGTTCAGTTTGTGAGCAGGGTTTAATTATTTTCTTTAGTTAATGACTTTTTTGTCATTTAGAGTTATAGTCTCTACATGAAACTGGAAATGTGAGTGGTGTTAGATGATGTCTGGTAGCAAAACTACACACTTGTTGGACTTCACAAGATCAGGAATATTAGAACTCTGTGTCTGAGGATGACATTTTGAAACCTGATGCTGCTAGAGCTGCAAATGAATTTTCCTTTAAGTGGTTAGGAGGCTGTGGACATTTTTGTTGTTGTAATGAAAGTTTCATTAAAATTTTCTGTCATCAAAAATACTTGCAGGTATTTAAAGCATTCTCAGTGTACTTTTCCTTTATTTAAAATGTTTACTTGTTTGTAATTGTCTTAAGTTTATATCTGCTTATGAAAAATGTAGTTAAAGGCATGCTCTTCTAATCCATATTTGACTCAGTACCTTAGTTTTACAACACAGAGTGAAAATCTTTGAGGAGTGAGTGGTTCCTGCACTCATGTGGTTCCTGCAGATATGGTTATTCAGACAGAAAAATTCAGGTTGTTAGCAGAGAAGGTGCTGCTGTGATGGCAGTTTAGGCTATACCGTTAAGTCTGCCAGTGTTTGGTCACTATTGGTAAAAATGCTACCATTTTCCAAGGAATGATTCAAATGGCACTTTTCAGGACATCAGAACCTGATCATGTTGAATTAGCATTATTTTATGAGAAAACAAAAGGAAAAAATGGGTTTTCTGTCAGATTTCAAAATGCTTTTGTAAACAATGTAGGTTTCAAATACGGGATGTAAATATTGGAGAGGTATCTGCAATGTTCTTTCATGTATCTGATATTTTTGTGGGAAACTGCTTATTCTTACACCTGCTATATATCTTGCATAGTTGGAGGTTCTTTTTTCTATAAATGAAATCTGAGTTGCATTTTTGCTGAAGCTTTCACTTATGATGAAAGCTTAATATAATTGGTTCCACTGATGGAAGAGTAAAAGCCTTCTTAGTGACTTTACTAATAGCTTAGCATACTTAATCATCAAAAGAATCACAATTATATCTGTACCATGTTTCATAGCTTGCTATTTCTCAAAGTGGTTCCCATCACTGGTAGTACCAACGGTGATACCCATATTTAAGGCACAGTTAAATATTGTGATTTTTTTCAAGGTAGAGGACTAAAATTAGTAGATTGGTAATTCTACCTATCCTTTAGAATCTGCCTTAAAATCTATGTATGTTTTAAATGATGGTGATTTTTTTGTGTCACTTGTAACTGTCTAATAAAAATCTCTTTTCATATTAGTGTCATCAAATGGGCACAAATAGCAGCGTGAGACCGCATTTCTGTCTCATTTGAAGCTGTGGTTCATTAGCAAAGAAGGAGTTGCAGGTAACTCCAATACCAAATATTGAGATTTTGACAAATCTAAGGTCGACCAGTATTGTTATTTGTCCTGTTACCTAAGTGTAAAATCCCTCTGCCATAATGAAATAGCTAGAGAAATCCTCACTTGGTTTGGAATAGTTGTACAGGTGCTAACTGGTGAAGGTGAGCATATCTGTTTCATTCCTTTCTTCTATATCACTTGCCTTGTAACTTAGAGTATATAGTCTTAAACTGTCCTAGTTTCATTCTTTAAAAATGTATGCCTATCAAGAGAAAAAAGGGGGAAAAAAAAAATAAAGTAACAAAACAACAACAACAACAAAACAATTTAAGTGCATACCTTTAAAATATCAAAGACTAACTTCTATCTAGCTGAAGTGAATGTGGTGACTTACTCTCTTTTCTTGGACTCTCACTTCAAGTGTAGTGTCAAACCCAGTATCCTACTTCAGCAAAATAGTTGCCCTCCAGCATTAGTCTCAGAAATGCCAAATGTGCTGCATCTTTTTTAAATGCATCTTGTGGTTTATTCATGGTGACAAGTGCTATGAACTGTTAGTCAGAGCAATATTCCTTGTAATACACCTTAACCCAACTGCTCAAATGATAGTCATCTGCAATTTCACTTAAGCTTACTTTTAAGCCAGTGCAAATAGCATAATGATATCCCTTTTATTCTTCAGTTAGTATCTGTCTTGAAAACACATTTATTACAGTTTTATAGCACTCTTTACAGATAATGATTTTAAAAATCTCTGACTTCAAAATACAAGGCAGTATAATTATTCCTGTTTTCTGCTGCTTATGATGAAATCACCCTTTCTGGTGTCTGGCTACATGAAATGCTTCAGACATGTGGAATTTGTTTCTTTTGACTTCCCAAGTCCATATTAGTTCTTTGATATTTTATGTTTTAGTGTGATTCTAACAGAAATAATTTGTCTTTAAATGCAATCAGTTTTAGTATCTTTTCTGCAAAAATTTTACTCAATTCTGTCTCTTCTAGGAACTTATTAATTCCTCAATAGCAGCATTTTGAAAAATTAATGGTAAAACAACAGCATCTTGTATCCATAGTCAAGTTAGGAGTCATAGTTCCTTGTATTGAGGTGATGGGGGAGTTGATCATTTAACGCTGACAATAGACAGAAAGTCATGTCTAATAGGCAAGGAACACATGTAGAGATACTGTGGCTTAGCTGATGAACGCATCTCATTTATGCTGTAGGAATCATAAATGTAAAGTGAATCATGACAGTGATTTCAGCTAACCTTTTGTTTATTTTTTTTTTTTTAAAGTCAGAGCAAGTACAAGATGAGAAAACTTTAAACTGTTAAAATTTTCTTGCTAATTCAAACCATAATAACTCGTTCACATGAATAGGTTTTCCACTCCATGGGTAACTTTGGCTTTTTGCCTAGAATAGGTGGTGTGGGAAAATGAAAGCTACCAGTAGATGGAACAACTTGAAAATAGTCCATCTGTTTTTTCAGTTACATTTCATATAGTAGTCATCTACAGGGAAAACAATGGTGCTTTAGATATCTAACAGAAGTACTCTGCCTATCTCTAGACATTTAGATTAAGCTATTAACAGTGACCTTCTAGATTTGTTCCAAGGTACACAATTTATACTCAGATGAACTCATTTTGTTTACTATCTCTCATCTTGCTTTGCTTTATGTAATACATATTAAAAAAATGCTTGTCTGAAAAGTGGTCAATATCATTTAGCAGCTTATCTTTCAAATCATTACTATAAAGGAAACATGAGGATTTAAAATGTTTTAATCTTGTTTGATTTATAACAAAAACAAAAATAGAAACTGCAACTTAAAAATATTGGGATGTTTTTTCTATATACAGGCTTGTATCCAGAGCAAGAGGCAAATGTTAAAACGAATTCAACTGCATCTTTAGTGTCTTCCATAGCACTTTATAATGGAGCTCCATATATCAAATAACTTCAAAATACACCATGGAAAATAAAGTAGCAAACACACATGTTGCATTGTGTTGAAATTGAATTGTCCAAAAAAATTCTGCTGCTTTTGTAATGTGAGGCACAGTACAGGAATGAAGTGCTACCTTGCCATTCCGTTTGATTACTGTGACTTTAGTTAGATGTAAAGATAATGTTCTATAACCTGTTAAAAATAACCATAAAGAACCACAGGGTAGTTGAGTGGTAGAGTGAACCACAGCTACTGTAACCTGATTTACTGGTGACTTAGTTGGAAGATGACATGTTTGCTACTGTTTTTTTACATGAAATAAGAGAATGAAATGTGCATATTGAGAGCATAGTTTTGAGAACAGAAAAAAAATACCCAAAACTTCTCAAGGACTGCCTCTTCTGGTAGTTATCGTGTGGTATTTACAGCAAGTAAACCGGTAATGTTGCAGAAAGAGACCCTTCCATAGGCTCTGTTTTAATGTGTTTCTGAGAGTTCTTCAAATTGAATGAGTTGCAGGAGTGAATACTTTCTTAAACAGGTTTATCCTTTATCAGAGACTGCTAACTTTAAATAAATGACAATAAGCTATCCTAGAATCAGAATGTAATTTCCTGAAGGCACTCATTAAGTTAATCATGAGTTGTGAGGTGAGTCACAAGAAAACTTGAAGCTCCTCTGCTTAGTGGTCTCTTGATGTTGTGGCCTATGTGTGATACCTATGTTGGTATGAGCCTTTCAAAAGCATCACCATCCTTCTGGTTTGTGTGTACTTAAACCAACTCGCTGTCCTGGACTTCAGCTTGCTGTCTCACCATGGGCTGCAGGGGAATCTCTGCTCCAGTGCACCTCCCCATCTCCTTCCTCACTGACCCTAGTGTCTGCATAGGAGTTTTTCATATCTCACTTCTCTCCAAAACGAAAGAAGATTTGTCCCTCTCAGATATGTCAGTGGAGAGATGCTTCCACTATTGCTGATTGGCTCAGTCTTGGCCAGAGGCAGGTCTGCATTGTAGCCAGAGAAGCTTCTAGAAGCTTCTCACAGTAGCCCCCTCCCCTGCTACCAAAACCCCACCAGACATGAACTCAATGCATCTTTGTTGGCAACATGGGCAGTGGGGTCAAGTGCACCCTCATCAAGTTTACCAATTACATGAAGCTGTGTGGCGTGGCTGACGTGCTGGAGGTAAGGGATGACATCCAGCAAGACCATGATGGTCTTGAGAAAAGAGCCTGTGCAAACTGCATGAGGTTTAACAAGGCCAAGTACACATGGATTGGGTCAATCCCAAGCACAAATACAGGCTGGATAGAAAACAGATTGAGAGTAGCCATGAAGAGAAGGACTTGGGGGTGTTGGTTGATGAGAAGCTCCATGTGACCCAGCCAAGTGTGCTTGCATCCCAGAAAGCCAACCACGTCCTGGGCTGCAACAAAAGAAGCGTGGCCAGCAGGTCAGAGGAGGTGATTTTCCCCCTCTGGTGAGACATTATCTGGAGTACTGCTTTCACCTCTGGTAGCCCCAGCATAAGAAGACATAGTCCCATTGGATTGAGTCTAGAGGAGGGTCATGAAGATGGATCGGAGAGCTGGAACACCTCTCCTGTGATGAGAGGCTTAGAGAGTTGGGGTGGTTCAGCCTGGAGAAGAGAGATCTCTGGGCAGACCTTATAGAGGCCTTTCAGTACCTAAAGGGGGCCTACAGGAAAGCTGGAGAGGGACTCTTTTAGCGGGGTGTGTAGTGATAGGAAAAGGGGGTAATGGCTTTGAACTGAAAGAGGGTAGATTTAGACTAGCTTTAACTTTCTTATTCTGTTTTTTCTCAGCCTTGATTTAGTACTCTTGAAGATTCTGGTTTTAAAGGTCAAGGAAGAGACTTATCCTCAGTTCAGAGAACAGAAATTTGTTTAGACAGTCATTTTCTTACTCCTTGCTGATGGACAAACTCTGTTGCAGCTGACCTGCTGTAGACGTTTTGGGCTTTTTTAAACACTTGCAAAATTCATGTTAAAGAGCATTAGGTAAAATTGTGCCAAATTTCTCCTTCTCCCCGACTCCTTCCCGTTGGATTGCTTAGCTCTAAGAGTTTATTTTACAAAGACCTAAACAGATAGATACAGTGGGCTTACAGTACATTGCCATTTTATTCTTTATAGAATATAGTCAAACTGGAGAAAAGGAAACCTTTCTGCTCTTCTACATCATGCTGATGTGCTTTGAGAAAGAAAGCACCCATATGGCGAATGAGATTTTGTTGCCATACTGCTTTCTCTTTTGTTTGTGTTCTTTAAAAATCTGGAATCAAATCATTGGTGTAAGCAATTTAAGACAATTTTCAGTACCTAGAATAACTTTAAGAGCATTGCCTGTTAGAAGTTACCATAAGGCAGCTTTCCCATGCAGTAAAACAGTGCATAAGTGAAAGGAAAACGTCTGCACAAAAACTGGGAGGTTTTTTAGTAAATAGAAGCTAGCATTTCAGTGTTAAGTTGGGCATAAATATTTTAAAATATATTGTTATCCCTTATTCAGGAGGACAGAATGCTTTAATGTATTTTACCAGGTTATTGAGAATAAAATATGTGAGGGTGACATATATAATATTTAAAAACTCTGAAGGTTTTATTAAAGTTTTTTTTGTGTAAAAACACATCTTTATAAAATTTATTCCCCTGTTTCAATGATGTATATGCATATTTTCTTTAGGATTTAAAGTGATTTTTTTGTTTCAGGAAAACAACTTAATTTACATGGGCTTTGTACTGAATCTTACATTAAATATTGCTAGAATGTGGAAAATGTTTTTTAAAATATTTGGGGGTTGATGGATTAGTACTCTTCAAAGGGAAACAAAACACTAAATATTTCTAATCCTGCATTATTTACCGCATGGGTGGTTAAATGCTACTTTAAGCCCCATAAAATTAAAAAGGAGAAATCTGCCAACTGTAGCAGGAATTGGATTTAGGAAGAGTGGTACAGAGCCAAAATATTGCTACAGAATTAAATGTCAAAAATCTTCTTTAATAGTAGATATATAGTTCACAGTGCCTGGTTATGATTAATACATTTAATCTAAATCACTGAAAGTTGCTCTCTCCTTTTCCATAAAATACAATAGGACACAAATCAGTTTTACTGTAGGTGGATAACAATTGGAAAATAATGCATCTTCCCGCCCAATAAATTGTCAGTTATACCTTTTAACTAAAATCGATTCATCTTTCCAAAATTTATTACAATTTCTAATAATAAATCTTTTCAAATGTTTATTCATTTGCTTTTTGATACATTTGTGCCACTTTTGCTATGGTCTAATGTTTTTTCTTTTGATTCATTGTAAATTAGAAAATCTATTTTGAGTCAATTTTCTAGTTAAGAAGTTAAAGTCTATAACCTAGCCATTTTTTCATAGTCTCCTTTGCACGTTTTAATACCCTTGAACTTAGATACAATCCAGTAAATTCTGATCAGAAGGTGATTAAAAGACTTTTCACTGCAACTTCTTGACTGAGGGCCAGAATCATAAAACAAGTACTTATGAGATTGTTAGCTAGTTTCCTCCTCCACATCTCCCTGATTCAAAGAGGAAGATTGAAACAATTATAGCAAATTAACAGATACGTAGGCCAAAGATTTTTAGTGCAAACAACTGGAATTGCCCTTTTGAATTAGATTCCAGCTGTGACCATGCAGTGTATATGATAGAAGCCTCCTTTTGTTGTCCCTTTATAGCAGCAAGACAATGATGGTACTGGCGATCACTACAGCATACTGTATGTTTGCCATTATTTGTTGTGTCTGTAATTATCCAGTGTTTACCTGTTCAGGTGGGGCTACCTGCCACTTCACATTCTTAGAAGTAATACTCTTTTAAGAAGAAAATATTTAAAAATAAATTTTTCATCACTTTCTCTAATGATTGATCTTCCAATCTGTGTTGTGAAATGGTGTTCACTGTTCAGCAGTTTCCTGCTCTGTATATAATAAAGTGTGTCAGAGAGGGATAATCTTAATTTTCAAAAAATCTCTCAATAAGCATATTTCCTGTTCTGATCCACTTAATGTGATCTTGTACTCATCTTCCGACAAGAATTATGAGAATCTTAATCTAGTCTGTAGCCATATCAAATTTCATAACACACAGATCTGTTTTGTTTACAATATAAATATCGGTGTTGCCGGAATAGAAGGAGAGGGCTAGAAAATATTTCAAACTACTGTGAAGAATATTACGTTCATAATTTGAACTTGATGTACAGTATCACTTATTGGCAAATTTGTGTAGCTGAAGCATCTTGGGTTTTAAAGTGATTGATTTCAGAGTAAAAAAAAAATCATTTGTGTGGATGGATTGGAATTCATTAATTTTACTAATTACACAGTGAAGAAAACAGATGTTTTCTTAGGCAAAGATCAGGCTTTAATTACAGGTCTTACCTGCTCATCTAAAAATAGTGTCAATATGTTCATCTCTCAAAGTTAATTTCTTATTTTTATGTGGAAGTATGATTCTGTTACACTTTCATTAAACCTTACTCTAGTTGTCTACAAATACAAATCTAGTGCTTGGAGTACTGAAGGGGAACGTATGTCGTAATGCACATACCTAGAAAATGCTTCAAGAATAAGTTGAGTAAAGGTTGCTTCTTTATGATGTCAAAATCAGTACTACCCAGTACTACTCTATTTCCAGTTATTATAGTGTTTTACAAAAAATAGTCAAAAACATCTGTAACAAATCTGAGTTCCCAGCAATTTTATAAATCTGTCTAGAGTCCCCTTCGAACTCTTATTCTGAGGTATGTACTCTGTAGTACTACAGCTTACATAAGGAAGGTAGAGTCAGCTACCATAGAATCAGAGGAATAACATAACAGATATTGTATACATTCTTTTTATCCTTTAAGAAATTGTTATAAATATGTTATCTGTTTTAATTGCTTTAAATATCTTTTTGTCACTGCCACAGGGCAGTGGAGATCACCTAACTAGTGCTAATGATTGACAAGATCCAGACAGAAATTAACTTTGAAAAGAATATTGGTGACCGACAGCCTGAGGATGCATGATATGTAGAGAGAGTAACTATTTTTGCTGTGTTCTTCTGTGCTTGGAAGAAGTGCATGAGGGGGAAGAAGCTAGCAAAGCATCAGTGAGTGTAGCTGGTATAATATTTAATCAAGTAAACTGATACGAGGCTGCAAATGAACTCAGAGAACTAACAATTGTCATATTAGAAAAATCTGATCATTTTAACTTTGTGTAAAACCCTTCTAACTTCATGTTAAAAAATGTTTTTCAAAATACTTCATTATACTATCCTTCCACTGTTTGCAGATTTCAGGAAGTGCATATGTTGCATGGAAGAGAGTTCTCATCTTTTCAGTGCAGATGTTTTCTTCAAAATCAGAAGACTCTTCATAGTGACCATGTTTTCTAAAAATAAAAAGTTGAGATGTGTGTACAGTAAAGCAACACAATTACAAAATATGAGCAGTCAATATAGCCCATTAGTAGCAAACTCCAGTGGTTGTCCAGATGTTCCATCATGTTCTTATCTTTCTTTCAGATGTTACAGAGTGGGGAAAGGTACTTTCTAAAAAGTAATCTGCTTGGGTGTTTTCTCAAGGTTATGGTCAGGGGGATTATTTTTTGCTTTTTTTTTCCTTTGGAGAGAAATTTCTACATCCTTTCCTTATTTTGGGGTAGTTACTGCTGTGTGTAGTATAGTCAGAACTGTTGAGCAGCAGACCCGAAATCACACAAGAACATGAAAAGCTTCAATATAACTACCTGCTTTTAGTTGTGGTAATGCATTGAGAGGTTGTGGGACCTTGGAGAAGTAGATCCTTAATAGTTAGTATTCTTTTAGCGCTAGGTTAATAGATGAGAAACTACTGTATTGTGTTAGATTGTATCCAGTGTATCTGTAGGCTGCCAGTTTACTGTGTAATCATGATGAAAGTAGAAAATATTTTAATTTCAAAGAGAACTTTCACTAAAATGCTAGCAAAATTATCCAAGATTATTGCAGACTATTGATGATCTGTTTGTAACTGGTTCTCTGCGAGAAAATGGTAGCCTTTCAGTTAATGTTGCTGTGGGTTTATGTTAAAAAATTCTGTATTTCTTTTGAATGTGTTTCTTCTACAGCTCTTTTATTAAATTAGTAAGGCAAAGAAACTTGCTCTCAAAATAATGAAGTGCAAACATTGTGTTGTGAATAATGTGTTGGAATGAATAGCTCTCTGTAGTCACTGTCTATTTTGATAGGATACTAGATGTTATGATACCATTCGATTTTCAGTTATGCCTTTGTTGCCATGAAGATCAACTGTAGAAGTACTATTCTTGAAAGGAGATTAATTCTTGCCTCCTGTGCACAGAAATGTTTAGGGAACAGGTAAATGTTTAGACACTTTGCTTTGGAAGGTAAATAGTATCCTTGAGGTATTGTCCACTGGGCTCTCTGTGGCTTTCAAAGTGTGTTACAAAGCACAACTATTTCTTATGCCTTCAGAAGAAAATAAACAGGCTCTCTTGTCTACCTTAACCTAAAGAGAGACAGAAAAGTGCCTGGAGATTCAGGTATACCTGTTGTCCCCTTTATTTTACTGTCTTGCTGGAGGACCTGAAAGTGGCCAGCCATGCTGTCAGCACACACATAGCCCAGAGGTCTCAAATGGCCTTGACTTGCGCAAAGTAGATTATTTCAGTAGGATGACAGAGCTGGTCGGCTGTTAAGAGAGCTAATGAAAACAGACACAAACCCAAGTATAATACTGGTTATTAGAAACTCTGCTGGCATCAGACTAATTAAAGGTAAATACCTAAAGCATTCATTTATTTCCTTACCAAAATTATCAAACTGGTGAAGTGCCCACAGCTGGGAAGAGGTGGGACTTTTTGACCTCACTTAACCTTTCTAGTATAACTAAAAGGATTTGTCTTGGCAGCCCCCTCTCCAAGGGGAGATCATTGAAACCATTAATGATCTATCCTTTGGCAAAATGCCTGGCACAAATTCTCTGAGCAGACTTTTTGAAACTTTGTGTGCTTAATGCACATCTTCTGCCTCTGAGCATTCTGAGGAAGGTGGTGGTTCTTCTCTAGGTTTGTACATCATTCTTGAAGTTTATGTGGCTGCATTCTTTGTATAGATCCAACTTTTTGAATTGCATGCCCGGTGTTTAGTATCACCTAGATGTTGCATGGCCTGACACGCACCACATATACACTTAATGTGTTCTTCTCTGAAGAACAGTTTGGGGAAGGCTGGCAAATCACAGGAATTTTTAGCCTTCTCTTACAAAAGTGATAATCCAGAACTGGAATCTTCATTAATTCTCTTAGTGATAGTTGCGCCTGAGAGTTTGGCAGGGTTTCACCTACTTTGCAGGAATATCTGATTTGAAAGCTATCAGATAAATTCAGTTACATAGGCAGTTTTCTTTTGGCAAGAGCGTCCTGGTTTGAGCTACAACACAACCAATTCTGTTCAGTGATTTTACTTTTGAGTTAAATGTCTTCTAAGTAACTGATGCTTTCTGAAGTTAACAGCATATTTTTCCAGACCTTGTCTGCTTCTAGAAGTGGTCATGCTCGATGCTTGTGGTTACGACCAAGGACTGGTGTGCAGAAGGGCTCTTGCTTATGCTTGCTCCTGTACAGACCAAGGTCACTACTAAATCTTGTGTAGCAAATTAGGAGGTGCAGAAAGTAAAATTTCACACCTGTGGGGGTGGATGGACAGGGCAGGTGACCCTAGACTGACCAACAAGGTATTCCATCCTGTACACATCATATTCAGTACAAAGCTGGGGGATCACGCTCTCTTCCTCAATGTCTAATGATCAAGGAGGTCTCTGTCTGTTCTGCCTTCAATCCTGATTCATGTGTTCCTGAATCCCTCTCCTGTCTGCCACTGAGTCCAGCCTGGGACTTCCCCAGTGCCTGCCCACAGCATCAGTGGTGACAGCGATGTAATTGCCATCAGGGGGGTTGGATTTGATATTGAATTTGTATATATTTTTATATATATATATTGTATTGATGTTATTTATATTAAAATTGTTTTAGTTTTCCAATCCGTAAGTCTCTCTCCCTTATTACCTTTCTCCTACTCTTTGAGAAAAGAGAGCAAGAGTTAGTAGAGAGTCTCTGTCATTCATCTAGTGGCTAGCCCAGCCCTGACTCTTTACACAGGCATCACCATGAGTTTTCATCATATGCAGCAGGATGGTAGGTTGTGGAAGATTGAGACTGGGGAGTACTCCTTTAAGATTGTCCAAATGTTTTGCCATGTGCTTTGTTTTAATTTGTTTAGCCTCTTCCAAGTGAAGCAAGTTAACCTGAACTGTGAATTCTACCTGTCCATTGCTTGTGATCTCTCCGTACCTTTCTCCTATCAAGTGATTTTCTGGTCATGTATTAATCCATTGGTGTGCTTTCCTGCCCATGAATGTCTCTGAATTCCATATGCATTTTTGTTTATATTGGGAAGAACTGACTTGGTTTTCTGGCCTGGAAAAATGGGTGCTATTTCTAGGGCTTTCAGAAACTGAAGTGCGTATGTTTACTGCATCATATTTCACATAACAGACTCTGAACATCCTTTTTAAATAGACTGAAGGTTTAACAAAATGCCTGTTGCATGTTGACAATATCTAAAATGCTGTTAGCAAAATTCTTCTTGGCCATCACAAAAAACTGGTTTCTTAAGGATTTATTTCTGGTGCCACATTACAAAATCCACCTTAGCTCCCCCTTCCCTTTTTTTCTGACCGTCTTTTCTCTTTTCCAAGTCCTAGCCACAGTTCCCTTTTTAGAATCATAGAATCGTTTTGGTTGGAAGAGATCTTTAAGATCACTGAGTCCTGGCAGTGCTGAGGGAATGATTGGTCACTGCTAAGCCCTGTCCCTCAGCAGCACATCTCCACAGCTTGGAAACACCTCCAGGGATGGGGACTCCACCACTGCCCTGAGCAGCCTGGGGCAGGCCTGGACAACCCTGGCAGGAATAAAATTGTTCCTCAAGTCCAAACAAAACCGCCCCTGATGCAACTTGAGGCCATTTCCTCTTGTCCTGTTGCTTGCTCCTTGGGAGAAGAGCCCGACCCCACCATGGCTCCAGCCCCCTGTCAGGGAGTTGAGGCTCAACACCCCCATGTTCCTCAGCTGCTCCTCACCAGACTTGGGCTCTAGATCCTTCGCCAGCTTTGTTGCCCTTCTCTGGCCATGCTCCAGCCTCTCGAGGTCCTCTTGGAGTAAGGGGCCCAAAACTGGCCCCAGAATTTGAGGTGTGGCCTCCCCAGTGCTGAATGCAGGGGGATGATCCTTGCCCTGGTCCTGCTGGCCACACTGGTGCTGATGAAACCTTGTCCTTATGGGGAGGATCCTGCCCCTTTCATGACATTATCACCTTTTTTTCACAACACTTCAGTTTTCATAATCAGAACTTGTAAATGTTTTTAAACCAGCATACCTACATACAATCCTCATAACTCCTAACTACCAATTTGAGATGGGGCAGCATATGATGTGAATTGTTCCAGGGTTCACATGTGAGCTGGCTGAGTTTGTGCTGATGTTTCCCTGGAGTGAGGGCACTGGTTTGGGTGTCTCTGCTCATTAGATGTCACAAATGCAAACTTATTTTTAAGACATCTCTCCTTTTAAAGCCAGAACGACTTCAAAATTTGCTAATGGGCTTAAAAGCTAGTGAGGGAGTGCTAGAAGGTCAAAAGTTGCAGATAATTATGCAGGTCTCATTTTTCTCAGAAAATCAAGCTAAAAAAAATGATCCTGTGAAAGCACAAGTGGAACAACGACTTCTATGGGAGAGACAATGTAATAGTAAACTGTCTTTACAGGAATAAAGCTCTGGGTTGCCATAAAGGATATAGCATTAAGTATGTGTGTGTATTTACTGAGTACTGCATTCCCAGGATAAACTCGCCTATCTGTTTTTAAAGCTGGCAGCTTTCCTACTTAGGGATGTGTTGTGGGCCAAAACACAGCTCCAAGTCAGGGAATATCAGTAATTTTTTTTTATTGCTTTTTAACAATGTTCAATTACTGATGCTGGTATTGAAAAAGAAAAACCATCAAACACGAGCTCACCTTTCCTTCCCTCTAGACACCTCTGCTCCCTGTTTTTTGGTCTCAAATCCCCTTGCTGCATGTTATGCTTAGTCTCTTCACTGGGATGATGGGAGTCAGTTCACTGCAGTTCCTTTTCTTTTACTGCTCTTTGTTTCTTACCAAATTGATCTTGCATGGGTTGTCCCAATCAGCTGCAGCCCTTTTGGGGTTAAACCTCCTGTCTTGTGTCCAGCCCTTGCGTGGGTGACTTGTTTGCTTCAGCGTCTCTCCTGCTGTACTGTCTGCCCTGCCTGTCTGTCACTTCTACCTATTAGTGCATCTCTCTTGTCCCAGTAGCAGCTCTTGCTCTCCTGTTTTAACATTTCCTCCACTGCATCTGCCTTCTATATCCTCCTGTGGATGTCTCCTCCTGGCTATTACCACCCATTCCTAAATGGGACCCATTCCTAAATGGGACTCCTCTGGTTCCATTTTGGTACCTAGTAGGCCTCTTTTGTTCATCACAAAGGCAACTGGTGCCAACTATGACTGTCACAGAGCAGTCTATGACCTCCTCCTACATGTCACCCTACAGCCCCTGCTCTAGCTGCCAAAGGCCTGCCAGCTGTGCCCGATGCAGGGTGGGTAGCCTGGTTTTGCTTTTGTGCATGCAAATGCTTACAGCAGTACAAAGCAAAACTGAGAAAAGGGAGAGGCAGGGAA
>NW_008595511.1:43719-97573 GCF_000691845.1 Merops nubicus
TATGCTCAAAAGTGTCGGATGTGGGCTTTTTTTCATTTGTCTGTTGCTAAGGTTACTTACACAAACTATTTGCTTCAATAAATTGCCTTGGAGAAGGTAAAATTGGGACTGAAGACTGAGTACATAACCAGTACAAAACATCTTGTGTGCCCACATAATATCTACATGTAATGTACGTAGCTTACTAATATTAATCATGTGTGAAGAAAGCAATGCAAATTACTTCTGTGGTACCAGTCTGCTTCCTAACAAGGAGAAAGTAAATAGATTTCTAAGTACAGTGGTTAGCATTTGAAAAAGCTCTGATTTCTCTTCAGTGTAGGAAATTATATGGTTTTAGTAAATATGTTGACTGTACCTCATGTCATTGTACATCGTATAGTTTTCCTGTAGTGACTATATTGACACAATCTCCTGCTTTACAGAGAAAAGAGTAAGTACCTTTTGAGACTGTAATCCAGGTTCATGGAGGCTAAATTTCATCCTTTTTATTTAATCAGAGCCTAGTATTGTCTATTATTAGGTTTCTCTGAACAATTAATGCCAATAAAATCTAAGCAACAGAGACTTGGGTGGAGTTTACACTCCAAATCTGGATGTACATGTCCATGGGTTTTCATAGCTCTCTGATGTATACCTAATAAGACCTTCCATTCAATAGGATTAGAAGAAGAAAATACATAGCAAGTTGTAAAGAATGGTATGGATTATGAACATGGAATCATAACTTTTTTAATTTTGACTATTTCTGTTATTATTTTATAGGACAAATATTCCAGTACTGTTTGAATGAGTAACAATGAGCCCTAGTGAAGTACTTGGTGTACTATATCTGCTTTTAAGTTGTTTATTTGTAGTAGTTTGGGAACTTAGTGAAAAGGATTCAAGTAGCATCTTGAAAAAAAAGTGTGATACTGGAATGCTGTCAGAAGCACCTTGAAATTGAATTATAGCTTTAATATTCAAACTGGAGCATGTATTGTTATTTGTAGTATATGTAAAATGACTTTTATAGAGGAAATTTAAAATCGGTGACGCAGAATAAGGTTTATAGTGCATGGGCTTTAAGAAGAGCAAGGGAAAATCTTTGATGTAGAGCATATAGCAGAAAGATGCATATTTATTAAATAAAGGAATTTTAAAATGGGGGTGTAGTAAAAGAAAAGGTTATTCTTGCTGATATGTTATTCAGATGATAGTCTGTGTTGCCAAAAACAAATGCAGTGTTTCTCTGTGCTTATATATTTTATTAAATAAGTATTATTTAAATTTAATAACAATTAAAATAATATTTCTCTTGTAAAAACAAGTAAGAGCAACCTTGTCAGA
The DNA here is from genome assembly GCF_000691845.1 of Merops nubicus. Classification (NCBI taxonomy): domain Eukaryota; kingdom Metazoa; phylum Chordata; class Aves; order Coraciiformes; family Meropidae; genus Merops; species Merops nubicus. The sequence goes on from NW_008595511.1 coordinate 45,049, forward strand.
TGTTTGTACTTGAGATTTTTCATTTCTGCGGGTCTGATTCTTTATGCTGTGATGTTGGTATCGCCCATGTTTCTAGCAAAGTGCTGCGTTTTCTCCCCATGCCTGGCATTTTGTCTGAGTTGTCAGACTTGGCCAGTTCGGCCTCTCTCTACCTAGTTTAGATGTTTGAATTCCAGAAACCATAGAAAATCTGTGTGGTCTTCCTTAGGGCTCGATGGACATATGCGTGTTAGCAGACGTAAGTGTTTGGAGAGGCACTACGTGAAGTATCTCTTTGCTTGGCAGCAACCTCAATCATGCTGTATTTTCCTACTGCGTAACCTATTGCTTGGAGGCATGCATTACATAGCCCTAGACCATTAAGCTTCATATATTTGGTAAGAATGTTCAGGGTTCTGTGCTGTGTAAATATGAGCTAAAAATATCTTGCTTAATTGTCTTGTTTAAGATGACAAAAAAACCAGAACCCTCTTCTCTCTTGCATCAGTCCTGCATTGGACTACCACTTAGCTTAGCATCACTTCTGGAAGAAGAAACGTATTGTCATATATAATGTTTCCTGGACGCTCGTTTCCCACAAACATTTCATGAAATCATCTATTTGGGTCTTTTCTTCAGTATTTTCACGGCATTTTCTCTTTGGGTCTTTTTGTCGGTATTCTTTACATCCATCATTTCCTTCCTTACCAGCATTGTTTGTACTGGGTTTGGTAGTAATTTCAGTCTATGTATCACAGTAAGCCTAACGCTTACTTAGATATTGCCATTAAAAAGTGGTAACAGTGCAGACAGTACATCTACACCAAACTTGATGCTGTAGCTGCTTGATGAGCGTTATGAACTCTGGCCTTCCAGAGACCGAATCAAGACAGTCATCCAAGCAGTAGGAATTTACATGGATTGCAAGGGATAGAGTACTGTAACCAGCAACCCTCATCCATGCATAAAAAAGAGGAACATTTTTTTTCACTATAAAATCACAATTGCTGAAATCTGTTCTGAATTAATTTAGTATTGGCTCTTGGTTCTAATGTCCTCTTACTGTACTTACAAATAAAATAATAATCAGTCTTTTACCTTTCATCACAAATTTAGCATAGCATCATGGTGAATGAACAGTTTGCCTTATTAGCACTAATTTGTTATGATCAAAGTTGTAGCCTAATTCCAAATTACTACACACTTGATCCATTTGCAGAAGCAGCAAGAACTTTGATTCTATGCTAGGCTATAGCAAATAGGGCAAACACAAAGAATGCTGCCAAGAAAAATTTTAGTCTATACAAGTGGTATGTAATGAAGGTGCCACCATTGTTTCTAAAATAAGCAATTATATTTTAAACTTAAACTAAAATATAAGCAAATGTATTTTTAAACTTTATAAATTTAAGACTAATAATTTAATTTCTGTCAGAATCTCTGAAGAGTTATTTCTTCTTTAAGAATGGCTTATCTTGCTTTATCACAACTACCTTTCAGTGGTGAAGAAAACAAAATAAGAATTGCAAGTAGCTATTACGGAACATGTTAATTAAAAAGTCATTAACTTGAGATCATTTTAAGACTGTCTTAGCTTGTCTGCTCCTTCTCCTCAAATAACTACTCTTTTGATACAAAGTTAATAGATACCTTCGTCATTCCCTTTTTATTAACATTTTACTATCAAGCTTTTACTTTATTTGCTAAAAGTGTATTTTGCAGACTTAAAAAGCTACTCTAATTTTACCAGTGTGGTTTTTTTTAATAAAAAGAGCTGTTATTTTTTTATACTCTATATGGCGTATTTTAGCCCAAGTTAAAATGTATTTTTACTGATATTTATTGAATTTAGTACACCTAAGAGACTATGAAATTAGGAAATGTAGCAAGGTAGTTTTGATGTAGCATGGGGAGAATGTGTGGGGGCAGTATTATACCATAACAAAGAAATGAGGAGTCTACTTGCACTTGAGACTTTTAGAGCTGCTTTCTTCCTCTTTTTCTTTTCTTCTTCTGACATTAATTGTAAACTACCTGAGTCTGAACTTTATGACAGTAACAGGTAGGTGGAGCAGATTGTAAACCAGACAAATTCTCTGAGTTTTTATAGTTTTTCCATACTATCCTTTCCTTGACTTCATTAGGTAAATTCAGAGCAATGGAACTAGAGTTCATTTCATCGTGTTCCTGTTTTTAGCTAGTCTATTTTTTTATTAAGTTTATTTCTGTTATGTCTTACTTGCATCTGAACTTTATATACATCTTGTCAAAACTACACAATAAGCAAACCCATCTGATGATTTCTATGTGCTAAGTGCATAGATTTACTGCTGCAGTTTGAACATTTTTAAATTAAAATATATCGCTTGTTCCAAATGTATTGATTTACACATCTCTTTGTCAATATTAAGTACAGTAACTTTTCCAATAAGTTAAAAAAGCTGTAGCAAGGCAGGTTACGCTTAGCGGATTGGTTTAAGTTTGTATTTCTGCATGTTACTTGTTTGTATGTTCTTGCTCTTTTGCCCTTTATTCTCAATCTCTGTTTCTTGTACATCCTCTAACTGAGAAAAGATGCAGCCAGTTGCACTGTGAATCCATACAAAGTTACAGTCATTCAAATGTGACCCTTCTCAGGTTTTCTTTCTGTTTTCAAGTTCTAACAAGCACTTAAACAAGAAAATTCTGACTGAGGGTAAGATTTTTTTTTTTTTTTAATACTTCATAATCCTTAAATGGGCTTTGGAGCTCTTAAGCTTAATGGCACTGTAATAGTAATGAACTCTCAAAACGACTGCTTTTCTGTAAGTGCTCCCAAGTAAAATGTTACAGTTCTATCCTTTTTTTTTTTTTTTTTTGAGATGGCAATAAAATTCTTTTTTGTCCACTTCTTGTCATCAGCCAGCTTCTTCTGCAATAGTAACTTGTTTTTAGAATACATTAACAAGAGGTACCAGTGCAAATAGTCTTATTACTACTTCTTTCTCTTTTCTTTTCTATTGCACCTGACTGTTAAGCTACTTCATTTCTCCTACGTAAGCAAATGAACAAGTGTATAGTAGTTGATGGATTACAGGGGCATCCTCTAATTTACTCCGTTAAAACTTTTGTCCATACCTTTATTTGTATCTGCTCAGGCTATTCTGCTGGTCTGAAGAGCAGCTGAGACATAACTGGTAAAAAACTGTAAACTCTGGTGGCATTTTTTGATTTTAAATACTGTCATTCCAGTGGCTTAAACTCTAGAAAGTCACTAAGCTTCTCTTTGGTAGTGATAGATACAGGTAGGGGTAGTTTTCCTGCTGAAAAAGAAATGGGCATTGATTTTATTTTCACTTTTAAAAGATGAAAATTCTCTCTTAATGTGTTCTGAGGAGTGTGTATCCATTGGTATTAAACATGAATGCTACATAAGTTTTAAAAGCAAATATCTATTTTAGTAATGTGCTAAATTTTAATCTGAATGCTTGCAACATGTTGAAAGAGCAGGTTATGATAGCAGCTGCTTTGTTTTAGTGGAAACAGTATATTACAGGAGGAAGAGAAGGAAAATTGTAGAAACATTTTCATGGACCACTGAAAGTCTTTGACTGTTTTGTCAGTAAAGTTGTAGAGAAACTTCTGGAAATTTGGTATGCAGTTTCTGTGTTCAGGGATAAGTTGACAGTGGTTGCCAGATCCTCGTACCAGCAGAACATCTAAGTGTGCTGTGAGTGAGGTCTGTGGTATTTGCTCTCTACACAGGCAAAAAAAAAATATATTTATGTCAAAGCTGCTTCACATTGGTAGAAACAAAATAACTTAGAAAAAAAAATTCAACAGTTTTCTTTGCCTCTCCACATCATATGAATTTGAACTTTTAGTTATCTTATCTTGGGCTTTTTTTATGGTAATAACTTGAAATGCATAACTAGGATTGTATAACCTCTCTTGTGAAGGTATCGTTGATATTGGTACCTCTGTTTTTTCCAGTATAACAAATCTATTCTGTCCAGGAGAGGGAGAGGGGTGTGTTATCCATTGTCATTCTCCAGTGGAAAGCCAATTTTTTTCTTTTTTTTTTTAATCTGGGTTTTCTGTGGAAGCGAGGTGAGCTATCATCAGTTTTATTTCTTCCTTCGTGTCTTGTTCCAATATCATCAGAAATTCCTAGGTAATCTGACAATCCACTTTAATTTGACAGTCATTCATATGTAACTGATTATTAAATACCTTAAGTTTCTTGAAAAGAAGTAGCCAGGCTGAGGTGACAAATCTGAATTTATTAAGTCCCTTGAGGAAAAGCTTGTGGCATAAACTCAGTTATTAGCATGAGAGAAACCCACGTGGGAGTAACCTTATAAATGCTTCAACATTTGATCAGTGTTTGTGCCTTTGTTAGACCTCAAAGTCATTTATATGTCAGGTGTAAGGCCATAAGAAGCCAGGTGGATTTGCTTGTTTTGTTTTCCGTTTCCTTTATCTAGAATGCATGACGAACAGAGATAGAGTAGCAACTTCAGCAACACTAATTTTAGTGATTTGCTGGCTGATTCAGTTATGTTTAGCAGTTAATATCCTCTGTTATCCTTAATTATTTTAGACTATGTTATTTATATTTCATTATACTTGAAGTATTTTTACCAATAGAAGCCACACCGGTTTTTTGGTGTGGTTTTTTTTTGTTGGGTTTTTTTTTTTTTTTTAGTGTGTGTGTGTGGCTGTATCTATGGCTGTAGTGACCTCTATGTCTTACTCTAACTTTTGTCTCAATATTCTAAAAATGTTGTGTTTTTCTGTTTTAGTAGTGTCTAAGGTTAAATTTCCCTAAGGTACTGATAAAAGATAATGCCAAGAAGATTCTTGGCAAATTTTCAAGGGCAGGTCCCTTGAGTTCCAAGACTGATGGGTCAAGGAGGAAGCAGACATGTGTTCTGGTAGCCCAGAATAAGAATTGGGTCTCTGCTCGGTTTAGTCAAGTGAAGCACAGAACAGAAAACATAGTATGCTAATTCTTTTATTTTAGACTCTTTATGAAACACACTCACATGAAATAATCATTCCATATGCATCTTCATACTATCTTTCTTTTATCCTTCACGTGGGATTTTAATTTCTAGAGATTCAATGATTTCATTACTTCTAATTTCCTCTTGCATCGTATTTCGTTACCTGCCATCCTTGATGTTTATTTGAACCAAATAAGTAAACTGAATAATACAGTGCTACCAAGTTGCTTGAATATGAGTAGTTTCTTCATTTCATTTGGATAGAGGCAGAGTTCATCATTTGGTACTGCTCATCCTGGAGGAAAAAAGCATGTTACAGCTGTGTAATTCTTCAGGAATTTAATACTTTTGCTGGAAACAAATATTTTTCATTATTTTATAAATAATTCAGCAGATATTAAGTGTTTGATTCAAAAGAGTATTTGACACAATGTCCAGGATATTTTCTTTGTTTGTCAATAGTATTAGCATACTCAGTAAGAAAGAAAAACAATTAAAATTTATATTACTTTATCACAACTTCATTATCAGCTTCATTTAAACTGATTGACTTACATTCCTTATGCTAAGGAAGTTTTGTGCCTGTGAATCTAGAGCATAGGAGGAAATACTAATTGCTAAGGTTTTGTATATTGTTGTTCCATGTGGAAATGGAACTCTTTCCAAGTTGAGTCTGTGTTATAAAGAAATTAATTATTATTTTAGTCAATGATAAAGACAGGTTGCAGCCTGATAGCTGTATCAGTCAAAGTAAATAATCAGTAAGAATGCAGGTTTGCCCTTTTTCACATTTCCTGGAGTATATGAAAAGATTTACAAATATACTCTGAAGTTAACTTCCTAAATGTAAAATGTCCACTGACTTCATGAAGACAGAATTTATTTTTTTTTTTACTGAGAAATTTATATGGTTTTATTTATTAAATGAAAAAAGGTTCTAAAGAACTAAGAAAAATACCTCCAACATAATTTAGTTGCATTATTTCATGGCATTCACATAATTAAGGTTGAAGTGAGTTGTCGAGTTAGTGTCACATCATACTCTTGCCTTAGTGGACTCCAATACTGTATCTAGTTTTTGGCCTGGTTTCATGATTGGCTGGAAGGCTAATGTATATAACTGCCTCTTCAGGACACGTTCAGAGTTATAATACTGTATTCTGTACAGTATTTTTTTTTTTCCCATCAGAGGGTTTTTTTTCAGGCTTTCTGTAGGGGGGAAAAAAAAAAAAAAAAAAAAAACAACCAAAAAAACCAACAGAACAGCGATGCTAGCTAGCTGTATACTCTGTCATCTGCTTAATCCTTATCCCCTTCGCATTGTCAATACTCATCTAATTCCACTTTAACAACAGTAATTGGCTGATGGAGTAGCAGATATAGATTTGTTTTCCTGATGACTCCTTGACTTTTTTCCTCTGGTAATACTAATAGAATTCCAAATCCTTACTGGTGTGATCATGTCATGAGTAGGTCAACAGTCATGTCAAGGTCCTATTGGAAACCTCATAGCCAACATCTTAATTTAGACTTAGCTATCTTTTTCTCTTGTATGTGCAATTGTAAGCAATTCTTTCAAGTATCACGCTCATTCCATTATAACACAATTCATTTGATGCAAAGGGAGACAGTTCTGCATGTGAATTGTTTACTGAGTTGTAGCTGGTCACACAAGTTCAGTAAGCCTTTTTCTAGATGTGATGCATTACCTGTATTGTATTGCAAGCTTGAAGGAAACAAAATATTGCTTGTTTGCTGAGATTTTCAGAGTTATTTCAATCTTTCAGTTAATGAGAATTGAAATGGATGGTTTGGTTTCTTGTATTTGAGGAAAACATATCTGAAAATATCAAATGTAAGGTCCCTGGGGTGGCTGAGTTGATCCAGTGGTTTCTGGCCACTGGAATAAAAAGTTTTGCCTCCTTGATTCTTGCTTTCTTGAGCTCTATTCTAGCTCTTGACTCAATCTCCCACCTGCTTCAAGCCATGTGGTTCCTCCCATACATCTTGCCACAACTCTGAATTGTAAGACCCATTTCTGAGCTGCCTCAATTCACCAAAACAAGGGGGGGAACCTCCTTTTGATGTTAGCTTCCTGATCTTTTTAGTGAACTGGAAGTGATCTGGTGAAGGTTGGAAATACTGGCTCTGACAGGAATGTGAGACTAACAGCGGGATGGAAAGGGGAATGTGGGACAGCCTCTTTTGGCAGTAGTGGGTCATTTAAGAGACTGTTTCGTGGTAGGATTTTACCTTTAGTTTTTGATTATATAAGTTAAAATTGAGAAATAAAGCTCTATGAAGTTGTTTGGAAACCTGTCTAGATTTGATGGTCTTTAATAATAGTCTTTTAATAATAGTCTTTCTCATCCCTATCCAGCTTACTTTGTCTTTTTTGTTACCTGAAGCTTCATATTTATTTTTGGTACCAGTGTGTATCTGGTCTGGAAAGGAGAAGTATGTTATGTTGCCTTTCATGGACTTGAAGCAACATTGCAGAAGTTTTTGGTATTGACTTGAGTAAGAACAGAGTAGGCTGCATATGCTCAAGCTGTCAGAAAAACCAGCAGCAACTGATTAAACACTTTTTGTCTCTTAAAGCATGTCAGATTTAATTGAGTGGTTAAGAACCAGTTTTGGCAGAGACTTAATCTCACTTAGTCTTTTGGCTAACTGAATAGTGCTCAATATTGAAGGGGTGCATGCAGTCTCTTGATAGAGATTTATGCACTTGACCAAGTGCTTAAATTTTACAGGGAAACATTTAAATTCAAGTGCTTTGGTAGTCCTACATCAGAAACAATGCCTATCTTGGGAATTACACTGTTAAATCAGCAAAGAATGTTAACCAGCCAGAGTCTGCAGCCTGGCTGGCTGCCTTATCAAACCTCCCTCTCTTTATCTGCTGTCCAAAGCCTTCACTTCAGGAAATTGTTGACCAATTGTAGTGAAATCAGCCATTGATACTTCTCTGTCTCATGTGTTATCTTTTTTTCTTGATGTTTCTGCACGTGTGATAGGTAGAAAGCAGAAAGGGACAGGGATGGGAAGGAAAAGCCCAAAGTGGAGCATTTGCTATTTAGCAGAGGGGTTATATTCAATATTGGGTTTCTTGGTGCCAAGCCATACACATCTTTGACTTCCACTTTAAAGTATGGGTAGGTCCCAAAATTATTACGCTTTCTGAGAATTTGGCCCAGTATATGAAGTGCCCTTATGGAAACAGTCTTCTAGTGTGAAAAACAACAGGAACTGCTTTGCTGTGGGTAAAATAACATACTGATTATTGAAATCTGGGTTATATTGATTTGCTGCTACCAGAAAAAGAAGCCCAGATATCATAAGAATAGTAATTTACACAGGCTTTAAGTTTTCCCCTGTTCTGTAACTGAAGCAAGAAACAGTAGTTTAGGACATTAATCTGTTAAATTTAGTTTTAGAAACATAGATTGCCTAAATATCTAGACTCACAAGAACAATATCATGTTATGTTAAATCCTTATATTGAAATATTTTCATTTGATAATGTAGTATGTGTAATAACAGTCCTTAATGTATAAACAAGAGGAACCTCAAAAATTTTTTTCTACACAATAAAAGATGTAATCGCATTCATTGGCCTAACAAGGTAATTCTTGTAACCAGTGTAAGTTTAGCTTTGGTAGACCATTGCTGCCTCAAGGAAACCTCCTGCCTTTCTAGTGCAGACACGCACATCCACTGTATTACTACCCACTGTATAATAATAGAGCATTATTATATGCATCATGTTATGTGTATCGTAAGTATATTATCTGCTGGTTTGGAGGGAGTGGTTGAACTCAGGCCCCCTATTTAAGTAAGAATTTGAAATATTTTAGTTGAAATATTTCAGTTTTCTTAAACTTACATGCATTAATAATATATGAAATTTAGCTATTAATCAGACTGGAGTTTGAGTATGGCAACTAATGATAAACAAAAAATCACTTTGAATTTACTTTTTATTATTAACCTGAAATTCAAACCAATCTTTTCCAAAGAACAAAAATCTGTATGTGACAACAGTATACTTTTAATTAGAAAACGTTTTATTAGCTTATATTTCACCGTCACCATACCAGTCTCATTTCTATCTCATATTTTTCCTCTCATTAATTATTTTGTCTGGAAGATTGAAATACATAGTGTCTATCTAACTAGCTGAGAATTCAGATTTGAGGTGAAGTCTTATTTCACTTTACCCAGAGGACAGGTGAGCAATGGAAGCAGGTGTCCAGAAGGGTATGCAGTCTCCATTTTTGGCCATTTTCAAGATCCAGATGAGTAAAGCCTTGAGTCAATTGGTTTAACCTCAGATCTGAGGAGCACGGCACTGTACTAGAGGCCTCCTGATGTCTCCTCCCACCTCAATTACTAATTGGTTCCAGCCAATGATCTTATCCTATTATCCTATTATATCAGGAAGTATCTCCTCATAGCTCTCCAATAATGTTTTCTTTTTAATATACATTCCACTCCCTTGTTAATTTAATTTTATCCAGCCAGTTGTCAGATGGACAGGAGAATGTAACTGGGAGTCCAGGCAAGTGACTAAACTGTCTTTGATACATATATGTGTGTTACCTCATTGCAAGCAAGTCAAAAAAGTGTAAATATTTTTAAAGATTAGCCTTTGTTTTATTATAAAATGAACATTTTTCTGTCATTATATTGTATGAAATATTTTTAATAGTCCTTCAAGACGTTGTTACAAAATATTGTTTCAAATTATAAAATTAGTCAAATTACATTTTGACTTAATGTCAACAGTTTAAAAAAAAATTAAAATTTTCACTGTGATAATTTATCTGAACTTACTAATGTCGTTCTTTAGGGAAAGGTTTTCTTATTGGTTTTTTTTCCTAATATATATTAAATTTTCTTGTGCTTGAGCTTGTTGCCTTTTGGATTCCATTTTCTTCTTTCTTGTTGATGGTTAGGTTAAGCCAGTAGTATGGGCTTTGTTTCAGTAAAGAAATTGAAACATCCTTCTATTGTAATCTTCTACTGCCACCACCCTGAAGGTTAACAATTTATTCAGGATCTTAAGAAGTTAAATGGAACATCAGAACTGTCTCAACAGCTTGCAGTCCCTTGAAGAGGAGAGGGGAAAAGGATGCACATTCTTAGTTGATCCTGCTCCTTTTCATGTAGTGGAATAGTTCAGTATTTCACTGAAATTACTCCAACTTGAATTTGTCTACCTGCTTGCACCCTCTCACCCCTCAATATTTCAGTGGGTTTGATCAACTCAGTAAATCCAGTAAATGTCTAGCTTAGTGTAAACCGAGAAAGTGCTTTGTGTAGTTGCTGAGGGAGGACACCCTCCATTTGATTCTGCTTCAGCAGAAATTAGCTGAAACACTATTTAGGGAGAACTCTGAGTGTGTCATTGAAATTACTTGCCATTTCAGTCAGGCAGAGCCTAGCACCAGTCTGCTGAACACACAGGAAGACTTAAGATTCTCCAAGAATTTCTACATAGGAGAAATTTCAAGAATAGGTGTTTAGGGCCCTCCATCATAGCAAAGTCCAGATTCTTGTATGGTGTGCACAGCCATGCTTTATTAATTGCATTGGAAATGCTGGCTAACAGCGGTGAAGGAGCTGGTTCTGCAGATGTGGATTCATAGGGTCTAACTCTTCTAAGAATTTAATTTTGAAGCCTTAACGCTTAAGTTAAATATTTGTGTAGACAGTAGAACTTTTTAAAAGAGATCCAGAGTACTAATGTGTATGTGTCAGCAATTAATTTCCTTTCAAGTAGCTTGACTAATGATATAAAATACAATGCTTGCATGTTTGAAACAATAGCATTTGTTCTATATATTAAGATACAAATGTAACTAAACCAGTTTCATTTTGAATGTACTTTTTTCAGTTACTAGATTAAAAGAAACCTACGTTTCTGTGAAGTTGAGTTGTCTGTCAAGTGAGTTTGGTAGCTCACTTTACTTATGAGCTTGCGTGAGCTTGAATTCTGTATTTCCTTTAGAAATTTCTTTCTGTGCTTTCATACTGTCACAATATTCTGTTTTCAAGCCTGATTTTTATGGTGGCATAATTAACAGACAGAGTATGTTGGTACAAAAAAAGACATCTACTGGTTTTGACACGGAGAATTAATTATGAAATAAAAGACAGATTTGTGCTCAGGCTAGAATTAGCCTAGCAGTTCAAAATATAATCAGTCACCTTGGAATCAAGTAACAAAAAGTGATACCCTTTCTTTTACTATAGGCTAAATGTATCTTGTGAACTTTAGTTAGATAAACCATCTATGTGTCAGTTCTATCTGTTATTCTATTTAATTAATTTGGAAAATAGTTGCTTTCCTTTGACAGGCAGAGTTCATGTTTGTTAAATACTTAAAAAAAACAACTGGTTATGCTTTTTGAAGTGGTTTAGATTATTATCAGAGAGGCTGTTCATTCCTACTGGAAAAAGGTGACATTCAGTGTATAGTTGGTAGCCAATTTTAAATGAAGTAAAGTTTCAAAAGAGTATCTATAATACGTTTTTTCAAACCCTTTAATTAGTTTTTGCATGGAATACCTTACACAAAGTGCTGGCATCGTATTTTGCTCTTGTTCCTTGCAGGTGAACACAATTTGAATGCCTTTAATGCAACTTTCCTTCTTTTATGGCAACAAAGACTCCTCCAAATATCTTGCACTGGTTAATACAGAAAAACATTGTGTTAGTGTGTTAATCTCCAGTGCACAAAGAACCACTGGAGGTTAAGAGGAGGGCATCTGCTGGATAAGCTTTCAATATGATGGGAATGATAAGAGACCTATGACTGGTGCAAAAACCTGCTAATCTTTTATAGTATATGATTAAAACGAATGCATATCTGCTTTTCAAAATTTGTTTATTGATGCAAAGGGGAATAGCCCTATAGTTCCTAAGTAGACAAAGAGGGAACTTTGAGAAACCTGTCCGTTCTAAGCTGCCACAATTTGTACTAGCTCCAGTGACCATTTCAAGTTTTTAGACCCACATGTTCTGGCTGGGTTATTTTTGTGATGGATTGTCACTGTGATGGACGATCCCCTGCTACCTCCTCCATGTATTTGTCAGTACAGTAGTAGTTTGTAGTAGTTTTTAGGCTTTTACATTAAGAATGCTTTAGAAGTTCAAGAAGTTATAAATTATCATGGAGTTTTGTATAACTAATGAAAAAGCTTCATTTATTACAATGAGGAAGAAAATGAAGATACTGTGAAATCAGCTTTGGAAATCAGTTAATTAATTTCATGATTTCTTGCTGAATAACATAGGGCAGACAGTTCTCATGCATTTTCTAATTCCAGTGTAAAAGACATTCCGATGCACATTGAGCCTTCCTATAAAAGATGAGGGTTTGTAAAGATTTAGAAAAGACTTTAAACTATTGATGCTACTTTCAGAAAACAGTTTGGCAATTGTGTACATTATAGAGATGACAAGGAATGACATTGTTTACAAAACAGTATGTAATAGTATGTAAACACTTTCTTAGGACACAAACTATAATTTTCAGACATATATGCTACCTTCTGCTTAGCTGGCAGTGAAGCCACCAGCCAGTGACAGTTGATTATTCTTCAAACCTACAAAAACTACGTGTAGTGCTAGCTGATAACTGCCAGGAAGGGCATTCTTAGGTTTTGTACATGAATGTTCAGAACGTGCACTAAGGAGCTCTTCAGAGCTGTATTCAAACTTTAACTATTTCTGTGAACTAGCAAGTGTTAAGGTTAGACTAGAAGTTGTAAGTTACCATATGTCCAAGTTTGTGGGAAGTTAATGTTGGCCCACAGTTCCTTGCTTAGTACCATTTAAGAAGTTGCCTGCATGGAAGATGATAAAAAAAAAAAAAAAAAAAAAAAAAACCTGTGTGCACATTATCTGAACATTAACAAAAGGCAGACAAGACAATCTGGGTTTAAATCTTTGAGTTTCAGTTTAAGTCACAAACTTGTCCTATTTAATAATGCTTCCATTAAGCAATGTATGTTGTTTTAGTTGCCAACACTAGTAAAGTTTCGGTGGGACTTGCATCAATACACATGTATCTGTTATGTTCGTCATAGAATGAAAGAAATTGGGGCTTTTGGTGTCAACTGCAGGAATGAAATGAATGTGGAATGGAATCAGTTCCTTGCTCATTAAATCCAAAAGCACCTGCTGTATTATTATTTGGCTGTAAACCAAAAAAAAAAAAAAAAAGGTTTAGTTAAAACTGGGGAGAGGGGGGAAAACACTTAATCAAATTTATACAGCTTTCTGAAAGTTACTGGAACTAAAGTAGTTGGTGATGTAATGTATGAAGTCAAAGAGTATTTTGCTGTGCTGGGGAAAACTAATGGAAACATTCACTTGGGGTAAGACAAATGGTATTAAATGAGAAAACACACCATGAATTGCAAATGGAGCTGAGTTAATTTGTTGCTACAGTAGTGTTGCCCTACTGTTAAATGAAGGCTGTGTAATTATCTTGCTGGCAGAGATAATGTCAAAACCTCATTTCTCCTTACATGCCTCATTTTTACATGAGGGCTAATTGAGCTGCAAGGTGACAACTGATTATATATGGCTATCATCAGGTCCTCTTGCTCAATTTGCAAATAATGTTATCTTTTTTAAGTGATGATTTTTATCACATGTCACATTAAGACATTAAAAAACTTTTTAAAGCTATTTTAGTAATTTGTAGCATTGCATTTCCGTCACTGTTTTATTTATGTTTTTTAGCATTAATTACTTCTTCTGCTGAGATTCTTGACATTCGTTTACTTGCCATCCCTTTATTTAAAGTACAGAAACATGTGTGCTAGTCAGTCTGAAAGAAATGCTTCTTGATCATTATGAATGAAAAGGCACTTTATAATCCCAAATATATCAAGTTTTGTTTAACTTTTCTGTTGGGCTTCTTCTTTATTATTAATGCCACTAGATAATTTTTGCTAATACACATCTGATTTAACAAATACCTAAATTAAAGAACCCCAGTGTCTAATAGAAGCACTGTTACCTCTCTTTAACTGTTATCTTTGTGAATACCAAGTGACTACTTCACTTTGTGAATGCAGAATTACAGGTGAACAGCATTTGGCCTGATGCTTTTTGTCAGTCTGCTTGGTCTCTGCTTTACCCATAGTTGCAGCTCAGTCTCTTTCCAAGATCTCTAAGTTTTTTGACTCTAGCAACATTCACAAAAACTAAAATGTAAACAGCTCATTTTGCATTCCACTAGTGTAAAGGAGCAACCTGGATTTCCATGTTCCTGTCCCAAAGTATAGGACTACAGAAGCAACATGTGAGATTAGCCTTAAGAACGTGATTGGAAAAAGAGAACTTTGAAAACCTGGCCCTAATCCTGGGAAAAACAAAACAAAACAAAAAAAAAAAAGGCAAAAAATTTTCACAGCTCTTCATCAGTTTCTTATTTGGGAACATTGTTCACTAAGTATAAGCAATAGATTTGAGAGAGAATCTAGTCTGAAATAGTCTTGTATATTGATTATATTTTCCTTTTGTATAGACACAACTAAAGTGGAATCTGGAAAGTTCAATACCCTTATCATGACTGCCTTGTGATTCAGAGTACTCAGACTCTTATCAGGGGATTGAATGTAGTTTAAATTGTATTTTTTATCAAATTTAAGATAAATTATTTTAAGTTGAAAAAATAAAAGAAAAAACCCATATGTTGTATTAAATACATTTCAACAAAAAAAAGTGATAACCTATACCTGGCTGAAGTTTCATAACAGGCCCTCTTGTGTACTAAACCCCTGTACTTATTCATGTTTCAAAGCAATTATACACTGTCATTCTCAGATGTTCTGTTAAACTTAAGTATGTATTTTTATATTTTTAAGTCAATTTACTTCTTAATTGGACATGATGTTCAGCCCTAACTTGGCTATTAAGCAAGTGTTATAATCATGCAAGACTGTCTGAATAGTCTTCTCTTTTACTTTATACTAGGCAATAGCAGAATAAAGCTCTGCTTTGAGATGAAAAACCTGAAAGGTGATCCAGTACTAACACACTTTCGCAGACTATTTGTATCTTGTGGTATAGGAAAGATATTCCTCTTTATTGGAAACCTCATGACTAAGACCTTAAATCATTTAATTTATTGGATGTTTCTGCATTTGGAAATTAAATGACGCTGCTTAAAAAAAGAAATTAGTCCAAGACAATTGTCTGTCTCTTGCTTGTCTGACATCAGGGGGGAAAAAAAAATTATGAACTTCTCATGGATGAAAGGAGTTACTTGAAAGTGAAATGTGCAAATCCATCGGTGATATTTTAATAATGCTGGGTCATGTTGAGTCCTGAATAATTTAATCATGTGGTGTATGTTTGCACTTCTGTATGAGATTTTGTTGGAAAATACCTTTTTAATGACTGACTTGAATCCTGAACTATTTTTTTTAATAACCTCGTTGTTCATGTGATAGTTCTATAAATCTTAGACTGTATAGTAAGTTTATACTTATTAAATTCTTCATAAATATAACACCATTCTCCCTCGTGCAATATAGCTATCATAGGGACTGAACAGCTACTGCACATCTAAAACATTTTTCTTGGATTTAAGGGGCATATGTAAGAATAAACCAAATCAGACTTACATTTTATTTTTATTTTTTGAAAGCTGAACCTTTTTAATGACTTCCAGGTAGAAGCATTTCTGCTGTGTTTACTTACTACTTACTGTGAGGTCCTAGTTAACCCCCTTCACTTATGACCTTCAGCCCAGCTTAAGCCTGAAGAGAATTTTAATTTTATTTTTCCTTCATCAAGCCACTTGACTAAAATCTTGACTTGTTCCTTCCTGCCTTAAATGATCACCTGTAATGAGCAGCAGAAGCATTACTCTTCGTTTCCATATATTGAGTTTTAGGGGCTTTAGAATATTGTGGACATTAGAGAAATTGGCAGGTTTTCTTAATAATGTATCCTCGATTGCTAATAGAAGATAAATCCGTGCTTCACAAGATTGACACTTTAGATAAAGGTAATTGTTCTAATAGTGAAAAAAGAAGAGAATGATGAGAGTATTAAAAGAAAACCAGAAAATATTTCCATTAATATTGAGAATGGGGGAAATGATGAGGAACCAGTGGTGTTCTCTCAAGACAGCATTTACTTGAGTATTTACTACTTGAATATGTACTTGTACTAAGGAAAACTTCAGCAGTGAGTAACCCATTTCCACTTTTAAAATATTTATGCCGTAAGAAAGCCATGGTAAAAGTACATGATTCTTTGTATGGATTTATTTTCTTTAGCTACTTATTTGTGATTTGTTTAACATTAGCATATTGTGCATCATGTTGTTTTATAGTTTTAAGAAACCCTGTCTAAAAAGTACATTCCCATTATATTTAAGATAACATTAATTCTTCATAGAAACAAAAGGTAAATGTTAGTTTACAAATGCAGAAGACTCACCACACCAACTCGTTGGGTTCTGAAGTGAGGGTAAAGTTTTATTATGCTATTACAGAATTAGAACTTCAGGGATGCTCTGCAGTGTGCGTAAACCATAGTTTACAAACAATTTGGCATTCTAAAATGTTCAAGGTAATGGTTCCAAAAATACAGTAGTAAAACTGGTGGTATTCTGGTGTGCTGCAGGTACTCTTGGGGACTTGCAGAGCTCTGTGGATGTTGGGCTGCCCTCGCTGGTCACCTCATAATTTCCAGAAGCAGGTGGAGGTGGCAATTATAGCTATGGCCACTATCTTGAACCTTCTGTAGTAGGTGATGAATTGTAAATGGCTAGACCCGGTGCACAACAATAAACTCAAATAAATCTTCAATGTGTAATAATGACAAGACTGAAAGACTGGCAGTTATAACAAGGCTGCTGTTGTCACCCACTTTACTGTAGCCTTGATATCCATCATTATCAGCTGGAGCTAGCTCAAGAGTCGGACAAGAAGGTCTGAAGAAGAATGAGTTGTTTGCGCTGAAGCGTCCAGTAGGTCCCATCTGGCAGAGAGTAAATGGGATTTTTTTGCCTGTTCACTGGGCCAGAGCTGTCCATCATTTTGGGCAGACATCTGATCACTTCATGCTGTGGGACAATATGGCTTTGTGCTGTTTGGTACAGCAATGGCAATTAAAATAACTAAATTTTTCATTTATTTTGAGCTTCTGTTTTATCTCAGCCAAAGGTGATCCTAAGAAGAAATCTTTACATTAACAGAGCTTTTTATTTCTTTCAGTCAGGAAGTCAAGTTGGACCAGTCAATGCCAAGTTACTGAAAACTTTAAGGTGGTAAAGCAAAAAGATTTAGAAATGCACGGACAATGGAGTTCTTTGTCTATGTTTTTCCAGTAGCATGCTTTAGACTACTTGAAAATATCAAAATAGAACACAGAAGCTGGTAAGAATGCAAAACCATCATAAATAGTACTACCGAAGTAGCAGGTTTGCTTAGCCCCTTGCAAGTTTCTTATAAGTACTATAAATCCTAATTGTCTTAATGCATCTTAACTTGGTACTTTTCTCTGCTTAGTACAGCTCTGCTGGGTTTACATCACATGCATAGCTTTCAAATGTATTTCTCAGGCAGGCGTGAAGGATTATTCCAAAAAATGTTGTACTCCTGAAATAAAATGTGAAAACTGAATACTACTTAGTTTAACATGGCAGCTTATCTAATATTCGTTTGATCTTTAGACTTTTCAATGAGATCATAGGATTAATCAACATAACATGTTAATCAGTGAATCCCCCCCTTAGAGGTGTAGCACTTCCTCAACAGAAGACAAATGAGTTTATTGAACATTAGTTTATGAAGTCAATATAACTGCACTTTGTAAATTTATTTTGTACTTGTGTTTTAAGATACTTAGTTGCAAGAAAAAAATAAATCCCATCAGATGTCGGGATTCTAAAATGAAGGTGTTACTATTAGAGGTTATATTTTTATAGTATATAGACTGCAAGTTGCTTAACAGCAGTTTCTTCTGTAAAGCTGCCTTATTTTGCATTCAGGGTAGGTTCTTACAAAGCTTAATCCTGGCTTTAAAAGATTCAAAGTTGTGAAGTGATGCATTATAGATATGTAGAGTCAGGTGTTCTTTTAATTTTAAGAGTATTAAGTGCATTGAGAGAATGTTATTCTGGCTTGTATGTTCTTTTGTTTATATTTCAAAAGTATTAGATTTTATACATGCCTCAGCTGTGTAATAATAGTTATTTTACAAACATTTTAATGTCTACAATGATTAAAAGTCGTTTGAGATTTCCTTCCTTCCATAATGCAGGTTCAATAGCTGATGTCCAGGCCAACTGACATATCATCACTCATTTTTTCTTTATTTCATAATAAATCTTGAAGCCTGGAGGCATCAGACCCATGCAGATTTCTTTGCATTTTTGTGTCATGACAGAATAACAACCTCTAAATTTAAAGCAGCAGCATATTGTAGTCCATCTCTATAGACTTAGCTTGAAACAGCAGTAGCCACATGAAAATATATGTCAAGAACACTGTTTTCTCATATTGGAATTTAGGCAATTTGTTTTCAGTCAGAGAGCTGTTTCTAACCTATTTTTGGAGCTCCTCTGTGGCCTGACCATACGTTCTAACATAATTTATGGTGGCACTGTAACATATGGACTTTTCATCATTGTCCAGCTGAAATCCTCTGTTGGACATGGATGCTACCCCTATACACAAGCTCCCAAGACAGGTATTTTAGAGTACTATTTAGTTTTGTATAAGCTGAATTCATCAGTGTGTCTAGCATGGTGTCAGTGTTGTTCTGTGCTTTTTCTTTCTAACAGTAGTAAGATGTTTCTTCCATGCATTTTAACTTGAAATCGTCAATTGAATTTGGAATTTTTTAGCAAATAAACTAATTACTGATAGCATGAGCATCTTGAGACCCGTCAAAACTCCACGTTCTCATTGGGTTGGGCAATACAGAAATAGAAAGTAAAAGTAATCCTAGGCCCAGGGAGCTGTACAATTTTAAATACCTTGAAAACATACCTTGGGTATGTTTTATTTCTGTTGCTTTTTGGAAGTATTGTGTTCATTTTTGGATGCGAGAATGTGGATTGAAGGAGGGGAGAAGACAGCAGGAGACTAGTGTGGGAAAAACAAAGGAAACATAGTAAAATACAATGGGTACAATGGGAACAATTTGGAGACAAGTCACTGAATATAACTAAATTGGAAGAAATAAGATAAATATTTAAGTGCTTGTGGTTTTCTTCATTCTAAGAACTGATGTAAAAAATGGTATGCAGACGATAGTAGATTTTGTGACTCACTGGGAACTGTGAAATTATATAAATACTAATAGTTAAATTATATTTGTTGTCCAATATTCATATTTTTTAAAATTGTTATAAAAATCTTTTTCCATATGTGTTCTTCTTGAAGTCTGTTTCTGACCAAATTTAATCACTGAGAGATATTAAAAGTAACTTGAAGGATAGTTCTCTTCGTTCCCTAATTTTTATTGGTGTCTTCAATTTTCTGTACTTATGAAATCTTAATTGCTCTATTTAGAAGATGAAATATGTTTTTTTTCTGTCAGCAGTATGTCTCCAAAAGATGGCTTGGTTTTTCTGTTGACTAATGACTGGCTCATTTACTACTGAGAGGATAGTGAGACTCGGAAGGTGTTAGCACCTACAAACTACACTTCAATAAATATTTTGCTGCTTTCTAGTTGCTAGAGAAAAATATAAATAATAACTTTTTTAAAAAACATTTATTACATTCCATAGTGTCATATTGAGCATGTGTGTAGGTCACTGGTCATTTTAACATCAAACCAGAAAAAAAAAAGTAACAGAGAAATACATGGAATTAGCAAATGTAGAGGTATGATTGAAACCCATTTTTCATTGCAAAGCTTAGGCATTCGAAGCAGGGTTCTAGGCAAGTTTCTTTCCTGACATGAAATTTAGATTTAAGAGCCATCTCACGAGGATAGTACCTAAAGCTGCATAGGTGTCCTGGGAAACAATGCCAGTGGTGGCAGAGGCATCATCCATTCTTTGTGTAACTTCTTACCTTTTACTGAAATGAAGAGGGTAAGTGGAAGCTCGAGGTTCATTGCCCATCTCTGCTAGCAAAGCTCTTTAATCCACATTTTGCATCTCAGCCGACAGCCTTTGTAGTGACCAGCTTATAGTGCTTTGTGTGGGCACTGTTCTCTCTTGTTCTTGATGTGCCCCTGAGCAGAATGGAAACTAGGACTTGTGTGCAAGAAGCAAAGCAAGCAAGAATGTAGACTGTCGATTGAACTCCTGGATTTCCGTTCTGGAATTACTTTTGGGGTTTCTACAATGATGGTCTATTAGAATATGTAAATTTATGCATAGAACATACTTTAGTTTATCCTTCAGTAAAAGAAAAAAATAATTTCCATAAATATTGCAGTTTTGCAAACGAATTCAAGAGTTAGAAAGTGACTGTGTTAGCTGCAGAAGACCTGGCTTAGGGTCGTGGAGGTGTGAGACTTTGTGACAGGAAAGAATTACCATGTTCTTTTCCAACTAAACTTTGAGCACACTTCAGATCTAATTTAAGAAGGAAAAGTAGTCTGGATTAATACCTTTAAAGAAGTTTCTAGCTTTCTTATAGCTAGTGCTCCTATAACTCCTCACCTTCTTCAGTTTGGTTATCTGGTGATGTTTTACAAAAAGAAAAAATCAAAAACTCACAAACAGAAAAAGTTTTACTAATACTTTAGAATAAATTTGGCATCAGAAACCTGGACTATAATACTGTTCATTAATGGAATTAGTCTTATTTAGTTTGTGGTGAAGTTTTCTTGTTGATATGGTAGAACCAAGGTACTACAGGGACAGGTTCTGAAAACCTGTGTGTAAAGCATCAGTATTTCACAATCATCCCAATACTGGTTGTTATACTAATGTGTTTATCACCTGTTGTATTGTAATGGTGTTTTTCATTCTTCTACAGGTACAGTTCCCTGTTTTGTTAACACAGCAGATCTTTTAGTATGTAAAGAATTAGTACAAGAAAACCATATGAAGTCATAATTTTGTCCATAGAAAGCTATTGTCTAACAAAAATGTACTCCTGCTTTGGTTTGGTTTTGTGGTTTTTTGTTTTTGGTTTGGTTTTTTTTTTTTGATTGGTTGTTTTTTGGTTTTTTGTTTGTTTGTTTGTTTTGTTTTTCCCAGTAGTGCTTAAATTTAAAAAGCAAATAATTCTAACTAAAGACTAGGTGGAAACAGTTATGACAGTATCTTATCTGGCCCATTTTGTAGAGATGTATTGCAGCCCAACTCAGTTTTTCGCTTATATAGTAGAGGAAAAACCTGGTTTATATGATTATGAGCATCTCTGCAGCAGGAACTGCCTTGAAAAGCTAAACTTGTTTCATTAAAAAGCTCATACTCTTAACTCTGATATCATTACTGATATTTTTAATTACACGATTACTCTGTCATATCTACTGTTTGTGTTTGCAGGCAGTTTATTCTAGGGGAAAAACATTCCATCATTTAAATCAGTGATACGAACTGGTTATTTGGATGTAATCCACAAGATAAATTGTGAAAGACTCTGGAATCTCTTAAAATGGTCTTTAATCATTTCAAGCAAAGTTTTTAGAAAGCCTGTGTAATTACACACGATAATTGTATAATTGCACATCTTAATTAATCTATTTTTTCCTTAGCAAGTTATATGTATTTGCACTAATTATACTACCAAAATATTTAATCACTAAATTATAGTTGCATATTGGGTGAGGGCATTCTAACTGGCCAGCTGAAAGCATGTTTGTAGCTAGCATTCTACAAACAACTTTATTTAAAATAAATATCTTTAACATTAAAATGTTAGGGTACTATTGTTGTGGGCTTATTTTCAACTGAAATAACAAAAAGGTTGTCTGAGATAAATATTCATGATGATATAGCTGAAGACAGGATAGGGATATAGCAGCAGGTGAAATAGTTTCTGTGTAGTATAGAATGTAGTGTATGATATTGGGGTTTAATTACTATAGCAAAGCACAAATGAAGCCCATTTCTGTAACAAGACATTATCCATAACTGCTCTTTATCTCCACCTCATACAGTCCTTCAGTCTCAGCACTAATATTCCACTATCATGTCTAGGGGATCCTTTTCTTTTTTTTTTTCTTTTTTTTAAATACATATGGCACTCCCTTATTTAATCACTGTGGAGAATGCTCCCAGCTGTTGTCATACCAGTCAATAGCATGTGTCAGCTTTGACTTAGCTTTCTTTCTAAGTCGTGTTATGTGGCTGCCTGGGTAAGAAACAGCCTTTCTTTTTCTGTCTTTCTATGCAGTATTAATCTTTTGCTCAGGCTCCCATCTTTCTATATTTTCAGTTACAGTTTCTTGTCTAGCCTTGACAAAATCATTCTTGCCTGTTTATATCCACTCAGAATGTGTTTACAAAGATTGTTTTCTTAGTTGAATGTCTCTGCAATATCATCCTTCTACTGCCTTCTCTTTCCCGATTTTTTTTTTTTTTTTTTTTTTTTTCCCAAACTTAAGGTGCTTTTATTTGTCTTAAGATCCTTCAAGATTTGTTTCTGTAGTCAGGAATCCAGTTTGTTTCTGTAGTCAGGAATCCAGCACAGCAGGGTATCTGAGTTAAAAATGTGGTTGAAGAGTCACACTTTGCTTTAGAGGAATTTATATGTGGGTTTGTTGGGTTTTTGGTTGTTTTTTTTTTTGTTTTGTTTTTGCTTTGTTTTGTTTGTTTTGGTTTGGTTTTTTTTTGGTTTTTTTGGTGCCATGTAGCTCTGTGTACAAGGTAACAAGATTACAATTTCATCTTGCTGCCTTTTGTTTCTTCAAGTACCTCTAATATGAATGCCGTCAAACTGGTCACCTCAACACCAAAAGAAGTTCCTCCAATATGATGATGTGATCTTTAGTCTTGGCGCTTCTGTTTCAAAACCATAAAGTCAGTTCATGAGTGGCTTTCTGTAAAGCTGAAGAATCTCTGTCCTTGAGGCGTATGCATTTTGCTGCAGTGGTCCGTGATCTTATCCTAGAAAAGTTGGTTTTCGCTTCTTTAATCTAAATCTACCTTCTTGCAGTCTTGAATGTATTACTCTAATGATCATAATGACAAGTTATATGCTTTTCTTTGTAGTAACTTACTATCTTTGAAGCCCTGTATGGCATGCTTTTCCTCTCTCTTCTTCACACTAAGCTGGCAGTATGCTGTGCAAGTTAATTTATGAGGGAACAAAGTCCTGTCGTTGCTCTTCAATTGGTGTGTTCCCAGAAGGTGTCCTAATCATGAGCACATGAAGCTTCATAGCACACAGCTTCCTCTGCCTTTTATAAGAAATGGCAGTGAAAGACTGAAGAAAACCTTCACGGTGACAGTGTTACAAATGTCAGTCCATCCCCTTGAAGAGACTTCTGATAAACCAGTATTTTCTGAGGAGTTTAGTGAAATAATTCAGAATAACCAAAAGCCAGCAGCCTCTTTCAAAAGGACAGCTCGAGAGCTGTGAAAACTGATTTGTCTATACGGACTAAAAGGACTCCTGCCTGAAATTGCTTCCTTTGTAATTTTTGTTACACGGTACCAACGTGTCCATTGCCTGCGTGCTAGCTGCTGTGACTTACTGTTGTGTTTTGTTTTGTTTTGTTTTCCAGTTTTCTATTCTTAGCTTTTTGCTCTTCAGTATCTTTAACAGGCTTCTGTGGATTGCCACTGGGCATATGTCTCTTGAAAGAATATTCCCCATATGTAATTATTTCTGAAGATGATCAACTGTGATTTTAATCCATTATATATATACTAGGTGGTGTATTGATTTTTGACTAATGACAAGTTTTAATAGACCTGTCATGCAGTATCAAGTCCGATTCTTTAGAGAATTCTTTAAGCTTAGATGTACTTCACAGCCTCTATATGATGCAGCAAGTGTATTCACCTTAAAACAGTGGTGTTATCTCAGTTGATGAGACTTAAGACATTCTTCAAATCATGCCAAGAGAATCATTGTCACAAATTCTGTTACAGAAGACATGGTGTCTTGCACCAAAACCAAGCAATAAGCCTTAATTATTTTTCACAAACACCATTCAATATCAGTAATGCTTTTGTGTGACAATGTGTTTCCTTAGTTTGTATAATTAACGCCTGAGTGAATTTGGAGTGAGATAAAGAAAGGTTTTATTTTTGCTGAAGGAATGTGTATGTATTCAGTAAGAACTGGAGAATTTGATGAGGGAAAGTAAACAAATGATCAATTTTATTTATCTCTCAGCTTCACTGAACAGATGCAAAAAACAGATGTGTCTTGATAGTGGGATCCTCAGTTGCTATTTCCATGGATGAACTCTTGGTCTTTCCTGTGTAGTCATTGCTGACAGTTGCTTAGTTTACCTGAAAGAGTTTTCTTTCTTCAGATCCTAAGGAATAGCCTATATGTGTTCTACTATATAATTGTATGTTTATGGAAAGTATTTTCCAACACCAATTCTTAAATGTCTCATTTATCTTGTGAGTCTTGGAAAGGAAGATGTTTTTACAGCTTTTAGTGGTTAGGTAGTTATCTGGTTATTAGAAAAAAAGTCTTAAAATTAAAGAATTATTTTAAAATCAGCTTTTACCCTTCTGATCTTAAGAATTTCTTCATTTTCATTCAGTCATTTGACTGCTGACATTTTAGTCTACTTCTAGGATTGTGTGTTCTAGTTTTTGGCTGGAATGTCTTCTGTCTAATAATTTTTTTTTTGTTCATGAGAGATGTGACATACTGTATCTCTAAATATTTACTTTCAGAAAAAGGAGTCTTCCTTTTTTAAAAAGACACAAGGACATAAGTACACACTTTGTGCACAAAAAATTTATCTTTTTTTTTTTTTTACATTTAGCTGAAGTAACATGCTAGTATGTGAAACAGTAAAATTCTCAGTATACAAGATCTTTGTTGAATTCACAAGTTTTTACCAAGACCATTTTTTGTGGTTGATAGAAATCCAAAATAGAATATTAGAAAAACATTGGGAGACTCTTCAGAAACATTGTGCTTTAATTTATAATGTATAATCTATACGTACTGTATAAACTATATAAAGAATCTAGCAATCATGTCTTTCAGTGTTATCTATTGCCATCATTCCCCATGCATTGAGGCTCTCACTATAGCTATTACTATAAAACGTTCCCTAAGTACATAAAGGCTCTAATCGTTAAGATTTTTATTACCAGCCACACATACAGAGCTGCAAATTGCCTTGTTTCAGATTTATTATGTATTACTCTAGAAATTCTATAAAGATCAAAAGAACTGATTACAATGTTGACCTTTGCATTAACTCATCTGAATTTAAATTCAAGTGTTTGATTTGGGAAAATAAGTCCATTTATCATAGGTCTGCTACTGAGGGGATTGTGCAGCCCTGATTGGGAGTGCTGAGACCAAATTTATTTATTGAGCATGGGCTTGAAAATTGTTTGTAGGACAAGAGGAACAAAAGTTTGACCTGCCATTGTGTTGCACCCAGGGAACAATGTGACAGCTGCCCTTTTCAGATATCTAGCAGTCTGCTCTTGCTGAAGAGCCAAAAGATATTTATAGATTAAATATATGTAACTATTTGAAAATGGAAAACGGTGAGCCTTTTCTCACCATGAGATAATAAACTGTTAAATACAAATGTTACAGTAGAGCAGTATGGAAGAAGACGTGATATTCTGGATCTTAATGCTTCTTTTTTTAAGTCTATTTGGAGTTTCCTGTCCCGGAAACATAAATATTTATGAGTCTACCCTTTAGAACTGGCACCTCAGCTAGTAGAAGGGTGGTAGCTTTATCAATTAATTGTAGCTCACTTAATGTGCATATTTATAGCAGCTGAAAGGCTAGTCACTTCAGAAAAGTAAATAAGAGTTAAAGAAATCGGGATTAACAGAGACTCTGTACAGAGTAATTTCTTTTATAGCATACACTTTCTTGTGAAATGCTAAAGGTGGGGTTTTTATCAGACAAGTGCAACTTGCCCTTTAAAATGTTAGAATTGGGAGTTTTGTGGGTTCAGTCTGAGGTTGTTAATGTGTAAGATATAATTTACTACTTAAAGATATTTACACCCTAATTCGGAATAAACATATGTTTAGTGCAGACTTAAGGACTTGAATTCTGAGTTTAATTATCTTATCTGTTCATTAGGTAATGATAGCAGGTCTACAAGTAGTGCACCATGATGCACAAAGTTGTATGTAAAACAAGACATTTGTTGTTTACTTGCATGTATTGTTACTCTTAGGTTAGTAAATGCAGAAACACTACAGGGATGATGCACCTGGTACATTTTTTAATGTTTTATTAGATTTTCAGTTTCCTGATAAGGAAAATATGTATTATACTGAATTATTTAATCAGAAAATGCTTTGGTTGAAACTCTCACATATTGAGAATGTGTTGATGTTATAACTATATCCCCAAAATAATTCAATTAAAAGAAGAGATAAGTAGAGAAGAAATACATTTTCTGGTATGAAAAGAAGTTTGTCGACACATGGGTTGTGACATGTTTTACTTCAGTCATTCCAGACAGCAAACAGGAAGGGCAGGTTTGAGAGAATAAAGTCACTATTTGCTCCACCACAGAAGAGATATATACAGATATGTTTAAGACACCAAACAAAGTTTTATTTAGGAGCTTACTGTTCAACAGAGACATTTTTATTTATGTATCTGAGTTGTATGGCTGAGAAACTAAATACTCTTAGTGAGAATGCTTTTTTTTATATTAAGAAAAATCCAGGTTTTAAGATGTGTGTATCATACATTATGTAAAAATGACATTGCTGTTCATTGCATGGACTTTTTGTTTTCAAACATCTGAAAGGTTACCCATCCTATTGGTCTGCTACTGTGTGGCACCTTTAAAACTTCATGGTTTGAACTCTAGTTCTTCGCTTCTATGGGCTGAATCAGAGTGATGATTCAGTAGTAGATGAGGACTTGCTTAATGAATGTAAAAGGTGCTAAGTACATCCTGTCCTAATCAGCCTGAAATTTTGTGGGTTCTGAAATCAGCAAACTTTCAAAATAGTTGTAAGGGATATTGTCTCCTTTCAAAACAATTGTGGGGGATATTGTCTCATCTCCAGTGTTTATTCCTTTCTTAGATATCTAGTGAGAACCTGTGCTCTATTAAAATAAATCACTGCAGCTTTGGGGGCATTAGTGGGGAATTTGTAGGTTTTGCTAGATCTTTTTAGTCCACCACACATTTGTTGTCAGCAGGTTTATAGCTTTTCTATGTGAAGAAATGTATTCTATAGAAGGAAAGAGCTCCATTATATTAGGAGTAAGATTTTTCAGCTCAGAAGTTGAGTCATTCATTTAATGAAGACTCCAGTTTCTTTACCGAGGTCCTATATTTGTAATATTTTACTTTGAAGGTGAACAGACATGGAAATGGGAAATGTTTATATTTAAAAAGTAGTTTTTATTTCAGTTGCAGTAATTTCCAAGCATAATGCCTTCAGAAAAAACATCTATAGATATAGTTAGTCAAAATAGAATCACTTGATCCTCCCACCCCTTTCTACCCTACCTAGATCTTGTAATTTTTAAACCATTAAGCCTGGTGTTGTGATGAATCAAACCTACTCCAACTGCCTAAGGATCATCTGGGAGCGTGTCATATCTCTGTTTTCAGTTATCAAGGATTTTTACCCTGCTGTTCTGTACTTATGTTTACCGTTTTACTTCTAAAATTAAATCTTGGAGATAATATTCTCCTTAACTGTTTTACAATGGCAGAAATTGTACATGTACTTAAGTTTAACAGGATACAATGTTACAGAGTTCTTGACTCAATCCAGAGTACTGTGTTGTGGTGTTTGCTTATGTTGCCTTTCACTAGAAATGTTTTTGTATATGGCAAATAGATGTTATTTAAAGATTAAGACTTTTCAAAGAATTCAGTGGGCATGCAAAAGTCCCACAATAGGAGAAATGAATCGTTCATCAGGCTAAAATGGTGTCAGAATGATGGATCATACAAAATTATAGAAAGTAACTTCAGAAACCTTAAGCTAAGGTACAAATAGAAATGTTAATCTTGTTAATTTTAGCCACAAAATCTGTCTAACATAGTTTGATATGAAAAGTTCAGGAGCTGGTAGGCTTTCATTCTGAATGAGTGAAAGCTGCAGTTCTTTCCCCATACCTTACAACAGAAGTAAGTAGGACTTTGGAGCAGAATCTTCCAAAGCTGATCACACAGGTCTGTAATTAAAAGCAAGAAATAAAATTTAATTTCTGTAATGAGCAGAAGTCAAATATACTTCTAAAAAAGTTTAATGGGAATAGGAATTGACCCTCTGCTTTTACCCTGGCACCAGAGATTCAGATAAACTTTTTAGCTGTGGAAGAAATTAAGATAAATATTTTCAATGGTATCTTTAATAAGAACAAAAAAAAACCACACACACAAAAAAAAAAAAAAACAACAGAGCATGTCAAGTTAGATGAATATGAAATTTTCAAGGTTCAGGATATTCCTTGTTGTTTAGTTGAGGTTAAGTATGAGCTAGGCAAAACTAGAGTAGGGCACGTATGCCTGCATGACTCAATTTCAGAGCTGCAAAGACTTTTTCTTCTAAAAATTGTTATGGCTGTTGCTTTTCCAAGAAGGTATCTTGAACCATGTAACTAGTACCATTTCCCCCCCCACCCTGAGGAATGGGCAGTCCCTCAGTGGGTGCATATTTTGCTCCAGAATTGAACAGTTGACCTCTGATTTAATAGTGAGCTGAATCATTCCTTTTGAATAGGAACAGCTTTGATAACTTTCCAGAATTTTCTGTAAGTTTTCTTTGTTCAATTGATTATTTTCTACAGCATGTGTCTATATGCAAGAAGAACTTGAAAATATTCCCAAATATTTCATGGCACTTCTGGGTTCTTTTCAGTGAACCTCTGTTTCTTGCCAATCTATTGCCATCTATTTCTTCCTCCTAATTATTATATTTCTAGATATTTATGACATTAAAAATAATTACAGAAAACCAAAAAATATTTTGTTTTGTGCTACTTAAATATGTCTGTGTTGTCATGCTGAATTTAAATGACTGTTTCCATATATTTTTCCTTTTAGCCATGTGCATGATTTCATGCTATTGAGGGTTTGATGTATACAACAGTGTTTTCTGCCAATATATACAATTTTTTGAATGTTGGCATCAAATGCAATTTCTTAAGAGAGTCAACCAGTGTTACAGGTGTGCCTGGTTTTATATTTGTAGATATGCATTGGCAACAAATGAAATGCAAACTTAATAACTCATTTTGTAAACTGCCTTTTATTCAGCCATCCTGGTGATGGGAGGAATCAGGATATATTACCCAGATGTGTTTGAGTCTTGAACAAAGCAAGGAGATTCAAAAAATTACCCAAGTATCATTTTTTAAGGGGATAGTCACTATTACCTTTTTACAGCCTCTTAGCTTTTCTCTTACTGTAGATTTCTGTAAAGATGCCCTTTTCCAAATACTCTGGTTTTTTATGGTAATCTTTACACACAGTATTTTCTGCTTTAATTCTTTCTCCTTTTCCTCTACTTTCCTTCCTTCCCAAACTAAAATCAAGTATGTATTCCAGCATCCTATGGGGGAATGTTTACATTTTGTACTGGTAGTGAAAATACCTCCCTTGACTGAAGGAAATTTGCATCTTGGAGGCAATCAGATTGGAAACTATTGGTTTATGCAGAAATTTTTAGCACCAAAGCTATCACTCATAAATAGCTGGACACAATGTATTTCCATGTCTTCTCCTTCCATCTCCTTGTCTTGGACATAGTCTTTCTGAGACATGCCATGTTCTTACATGAGTTGTAAGCTTTTAGGGCATTTTGTCCTTTTTATGGACTGAGTTAGCTGTAGGTCTTTCCAGAACAACCTACCCATAAAAATGTAAAATGTCAGTATTTGATTCAAGATCTCTGTAAGGAAAACCCTCTCTTTGGCTTCTCATGATTTTTTTTTCCTCCCTTAATAACAGAGACAATAACTTTCTCACTCTCCAAGGGCAATTTAGAATTCACCTGGCATTTTGCAAGGAGCTGCTGATAGCCACAGGCCATAATTCTCTGATGAATGGTCTCTACCCTAAAGTGGGTGGAAAGTCAGACTTCTTGAGGACCTGGCAAAATGTACTTTACAGCTTCATGTCTGAAAAAATATTGTTACTCTCTGTGCCCTGCAGCTCATTAAACACTTGAGAAACAGAGAGAAAAATGTTCTTTACTTGATCCCCTTTTTAGTCAGGACCCAACAAACCAGTTACTCCTCCTGTCCTTATTTCTATAGTGATGCTTTGTGAGTAGAGGATACGCTTATGGTAGCCAAAATTTGCCTCTACGTGTTTTTATTGGGAATTTCAGAAGCCCAAAGCAGCTAATGTGTTGCAGAGGTACCAAAACCTATTCTCATGAATTTGGCCAAGAAAGTCAAACTGATGCCACAAGAGACATGAGGGGAAACTGAGTTGTCTTTCCCCTGTGTTAATCCCAGCAACAGAAGAACTTGTAAATGTGAGCAGTGCCTTAATTTCTGCCTTGAAGAAGAGGCAGCCACTGAGTCAGACACATTTCCCTGCACTCAGTCACACACATGCTTGTCTAGCCAATGGTTAAATGATTTAAAATAGTTTCCTGTGCATAGTTTTAAATTTTAAAAAGCAAAAGTTTTTTCACATGTTAAATACAACTTTCTGACAGAAACGGTTAACTTGACAGGAAAATTGCAGAAATATCCAATCTTTTAACAAAATAGCATGAAACTACCAAGCAACCATAGTTGTGTGCCATGGAAAAACATAGGACAAAACATAGCAATCATAATTCAACTTCCTGAGGGAATGGGTAACAGATAAAAGCAGTGTTCTGCTTCTAGAACATGGGTTTCACCTTCCTTTATGAATTAGTATTTTGGGATAACTATAATTTTAATGCATAAATTGCAAGTTTAAATTACTGTAAGGAACTATACGCTCTCTTTTAAGAGCACACTGTGTTATCATACAAAGAGAACCTTTGAGCACTCTTACTGATAAGGAGGGAATTAAGAGTAAGATAATAGAGTTTAGTCTTCAAATCAAAATTAATGGTGGCTTTGCACAATCCAGTCATGGTAGGATACATCTGTGGTATGTGCATTATGTTAGAAATTTTGAAATGCAGTACCACCTTACCTTATCCAAGTGTTGGTATCCCAGTGTGGGTCTCCTATTAAGCCTAACAAGCTTGACAGTTTCTTTTAAAATGTATGAGTGGAATTCCCACTTTTGATTTTTTTTTCTTATTAGAACCTACTCGTTTCCATTTCTTCTATAATAGAAGTCATGAATTATTTACATTTGATATTTGAAGACAAGATGATGGAAAAGCTTGAGAATGTCTTGCTCAGAAAAATTATGTTTGTTGTAATGTATTTTAAAACATATTTTATTTCTATGTCATTTTGCTTAGGGAGAAAAATAAAAAAGCTATCTTAAGCCTGAATTTTGCTTGACCTTAGAAGTCCCCAATAAAAAGTTGATTTCTTAGCTTTCTGCTTGCTCCTCCCAACATATGCAATTTGAAACAATGTCTATATTTATATAGTAGAAGTTCAGATGGCAGAAAAAGTAACAAATACAAAAAGGTATCTGAAATCTACCAGTCATGTAAACTTGCAAGGTAAAACATTATGTACATGCAAGCTCAAAATAATGGAAATTGTCATCCATTTGCAATACAGAGGAACTGGTCATGTTCGTACCTGAAACTCCCCTTTTTCCTGCTGTTTGGTGTGAGCCCTTCTGGAAAATGAGATCAAGAAAAATTGTTTTGTGGGCACTAATTATTTAAATGATATCTAATCTAAAGGCAAAAGGTCATGTGTTTATTTTAGCCCTTCAAACGTGTAGCTTTCGTAAGGTATATTATTTATCAAACTGTATAAATTTTGAAAGGTATTTTATTCCAAATCTTGTCAAAGTCAACCTTTTAAACCCTAATTCTGATTTCTTTATTTATTGGAAAAAATAAGGATTTTCTGATACTTTAATTATTTACTTCATGTGGAAATTCTTAGGTAGGCTGCTATTAGCATTCTTTGTGAGCCCAGTCTTCCTACTGTCTCATTCTCCTGGAAACAGTTTAGGCACTGTCTGCTTTTTGTTGTCCAGGCTGCAATATAGTTGATTGGATGGCCCTTTTAAAAAAGAAAAAAAAAAAGAAAAGAAGAAAGGTAAGAAGGTTTTCTTGAAAATGAAACGTGGCTGTTTCAAAGCTTTAAGGCCATGCAGAACTGTAGCTGTTACAATAGGAATCCATCCTGTGGCTGAGAGGGAGAGAAGAGTTGGCATAGCAGATCACCTCTGTCTGGGGTGCTAATCCTAACTGCTTTCCCAGTCACTGGAAGTGTAGTAGTATGGAAAAGATGGGGGAGAGAGAATGGGAACTCACTGTACTTCTGTCTTCTATGAGCCTTTTCTCCATGTGGTAGGACTGTGGGCATCAGTGCAATGGAGACACCAGGGTATTCTGTTTAATTGCAGTGACTGGCCATTTACTTATAATTTATTAAACTAAATTATCTTTCTCTTTTGAAAATAAAAAGACATTACTTGTCTGCATTCTAGTGATAGTATTTTTCACCCTTTTCTGATAACAGCCAAAATCTGATATTAACATGTCCAAATATGCTCATGGCCACATAGATTAATAGAACTGATGTTAGCTTGCTTAAAATGAGTTTTAATGTATAAGTAAAACGAAAAGACTTTAAAACAAACTATTTGGCTCAAAGCTCCATTTATATGGTGTATGTTTCAAGCTAATAATCAGGGCTTACTGTAGGTCAGCATGTCATATCCCAGTGGTGTCTAGTGAGATGGAGGGTTATCTTATATGTCAGCTAGATAACCCTGTGAACAATTTTGAGCAGTAGAGATAATGGGACTGAATTCTGAAATGAGGTAGAACTCTGAAATGGGGCCGAATTCAGAACAGGAGCTGGAAATATCACAGAGTACAGCATCGTATGTGAGCACCGTGGGGGTGCTCGTGAAAGCAATCACCTTTTAGCATCACGTTTGACAATAATCCTTCTTGATAGGGTGCAATTAAAATGTAGGAGAACAGCAAATTGGATACATGTTCCTACAGAAAAGAAAGATGAAGTACAAAAAATAACTTTCTTACTACTGGTGCTCTTTTTATAATCTGTTTGTTTATTTCAATACTACATGATAATCTAATAAATATTTTATACCATGTTTTGGACAGCTTTTACCCTCCTCTTTTCAATTTGTGCTACTCACAATTATTGTGGTTTTTGTTTAAAATTAGTTAATATTTATTCTTCTTTTTTCCTTAATAAAAATATAACTTCTACGTACTTAGAGGAAATTATAGGTCATATTTGTGGAAATAGGTGCACTTTCATACTTTGTGTGTTTATTTCTTTATTATTCTGTATTGTACTGGTTTTAATTTTATAGATAAGAAAAAGGCCAAATTTGTTGTGCATTTATAAAAAAATTATGTGGTCTCTGGTTTCATACTTTCTCAGATGATGCAACAGGCTTTCTAATTGTGCATCTAAATCAAACCATTGTTATCATAATTCAAGTAATTCAGTCTTCATACAAAAATATATAACTTATATAAACAAATTATACAGTACTTGAGTTTCAGGTTTGTTTCCACCTTTCAAACTAACACAGTATATCCTGCTGAATTCCTTTATCAGCTTTTGGAAAATGGACTTATGCATGTATATATTTACAGCATATATTTTGACAAACCTTAGGAGCACCAGTATTAAAGGTATTTTTTCCCCACTGTCTGTTCTATCACTCGTGTTTGTATCTTGTTTTATTTCTATCCATAGCCTGAGTGAATTATTTAGCACTGATGGGCATATTCTTTCTGTTAACATCACACACTTGATAACCACAGTTGTAACTCATAGCAAAAGCTTAGTGACTTCTGTAGCCTTTGGTCAGCCAGTAGAGGCCACTCATTGCTTGCTACTGAAGCTGGGCAGTGATTTGGAAATGGAGATTTTGTTGTGTGTATGGTTTTTTAAATCCACTCTAAGCAAGCCTATGCTGCCATGAACTGTCATAGCATCACTTATGCCTGCAAAGAGTTCTGAGTAATTCTGCTTATATATGTAAATGTATTTAATATTGACAATTTTCCGTTTCCTATAGTAATTCCTGTGGCAGTAGGAATAAAAATCACCTTTGGTAGTATACTTTGAGCAGTCTTAAAGCAAATGTTTTGATGACATCCTTTGTTATTGGT
The DNA here is from genome assembly GCF_000691845.1 of Merops nubicus. NCBI lineage: Eukaryota > Metazoa > Chordata > Aves > Coraciiformes > Meropidae > Merops > Merops nubicus. The sequence continues at coordinate 79,369 of NW_008595511.1, forward strand.
ACAATCTTCACCGTCATAAGTAAAGAAAAACTATTACAGTTTACTGGGGAGGTGGGGGGCAGGGGGAAGGAAGGTTTTGTTCGTGTGCTTTTGTTGATATTTCAAAATGAGAAACTGAGCTGCAGAAAACACCTTACCAAAGGCCAAACAAGCAACCCAGCAGCAGAGCAAAAATTGAACCTTCATCTCCCAGGTCAAAGCTGGTATCCTAATCACTGTTCTGCTCCTTCCTCCTGTCAATATCAACATGTGGGTATCTTTAGTTATTGATTATAATTTTACAAGTAAAAACATTTATTTCAGCATTTGACATCATTCATTGCAGTCTCAGCACTACTGAAGTCAAAATACTGTTGCCTTAGTTAAGCTTCTTAGAAATGTTTTATATCTAATCAGACAGCTAAAATATCATAATATGTTGCGCTTTTTTTCTCATAAACAGCACATTACTGCAGCATTTGATTAATAGCTGTATGTGTTCAGGGAAATCTGGTTTCATTTAAATGAAATTTGTTAAATGCTAGCTATTTACGGAGTAATGGAGTAGCAAAATTTTGACCATTGTTTTGTTGCCATATCTAATACAATACAGACAACTGCCCTGAAGATTTTCCTTTTCTTAACATAAAAAAAAAATTGAAATAGTGGTGCTGTGTGGTGAGTTTATGCAGTGCTGATTATCTCACATTTGCCTTTTAACAAGGAATTGGTTTAATTTAAAACAAAAAAGGTACAAATTTCTCATCTATATTTTCTTCTTGAGACTTACAAATTGGTTCATTTTTTGCAGTGCTGAGAGCTGTTGTTAGAGCAATGGTGCCTCATAGTACTTTTTCATATTGAATACTGGGAATCTCAAAAGAAACTTTTCTACTGACTTCCTGGCAGATTGGCACTTGCATCTTTCACTTTTCCTGTTTCTTTCTTTACAGACTAATTTTTTTTTTTTTACATTATGCACTAGCACCTATTTTCTCTATTATAATAGCTCCTAAACTGTTACTGTGTCACATAGCTAAAAGCAGGTTGTATACACTAGTGTGTATCCTTACAATGCATCATTGAACTTATTCTGTCATCTCTAGTGTATAAAAGCTTGTCCCTTTGGCAAAGATTTAGGACAAATCATGGTCTTTGACATTTTCTGCAGGTGTTACCAATTAAAAAGTAAAAAATATCTTACACACAAGCCAGTCTCCTTCAAAAGTTGTTTGGTTGGGTTTTTTTTTTTTGTTTTTGTTTGCTTTGGGTTTTTTTTTGTTTTAAATTTATAATTATCTAACTGCAAATTCAGATTTGATGTTAAAAGCAACCGAGAAAAACGGTAACAGCAAAGATTTACAAAGAAATCCCCAGGTTTGCTTTTATACATGAAATTTAAAGTTTCCATCTTTCTCTGAAGGAGCTATATTCAGTAGTGGAGTTTTCTTCTTTTAATCTCCAATGGCATAGTAGTTCTTCTCTATCTCTTAATCATTCAGCTGAAAACTGTATACGAAGAGAGAGAGAAGTATTTAGATTAGTTGCGTGAAAAGAAATGTAGAGAAAAGTCTTAGTGTTTGAAATCACTACAGAGATTGGGGAGCTGGGACACATTCTTTAGCTCCAAGAAACTTACTGATTCTCTTTTTTTTTTTTTTTTCTCCAGGGTGTGTAACTTTTTTTTTTTTTAAATTAAAACAATAAAACATATACAAGGAGGTGTGTGTTTACTTTGGGATTAAAATGCACATCTTTTGACCTATTTTTCTTTGAGTTTTTTTCCTTCTTTACCCCTTGCATATATTTTGCAAGCAGAATGGCAAAATTGTATTGATTTTTTTGCAACACTGTGTTAATAAGAGGTCAATTTTAAAGAGTTATAACTAGAGTAACAAGAAATTCGCATAGAACATCTCTTCCAGTGAAGGATGTCTCCATAAGGACTTTATAGATTTTGATGGAGCATCACTTTAAAGGTGGTCTCTACTTTAGAGATGTTTCTCTGGAATGGTCACTCTGGGCCCTTCAGCAATGGTGCGTTTGTAGATGAAATAAAAATGTAATGGTAATGTCAAGCTATGGTTATGGCAGTGATTCACTAATGCATACTGTGAAAGCTGGCTTTATTTTCTTAGTTTTCTATATTGCTCCAAGTCACAGAATCACAGAACGTTAGGGGTTGGAAGGGACCTCTGGAGATCACTGAGTGATCCCCCTGCCAGAGCAGGACCATCTAGTCTAGGGCAGGTCACACAGGAACACATCCAGACAGGTCTTAAAAGTCTCCAAGGAAGGAGACTCCACAACCTCCCTGGGGAGCCTTGTCAAGTGCTCTGGAACCCTTACAGGAAAGAAGTTCTTCCTCAAGTTGAGGTGGAACTTCCTGTGCTTGTGTCCATTGCCCCTTGTCCTATTGCAGGGCACAAGTGAAAACAGGTTGCCCCTTTCTTCTTGATAGTCAGTCCTCATATATTTATGCTCATTAATTAGATCCCCTCCTTTGTCTTCTCCAGAATAAAAAGCCCCAGGTCTCTCAGCCTCTTCTCACAGGGCAGGTGTTCCAGTCCCCCAGTCATCCTCACAGCCCTTCGCTGGACTCTCTCGAGTAGATCTCTGTCCCTCTTGAAATGGGGAGCCCAGAACTGGACACAATACTCCAGGTGAGGTCTCATCAGGGCAGAGTAGAGGGGGAGCAGGACCTCCCTTGTTCTGCTGCACACATTTTTCTTAATGTACCCCAGGATACCAGTGGCCATTCAAGTCAAAGAGTTAGTTGCTATATTTTTTTAAGATGCATTTCAAATCCAGGACTTTGCTTATTATAGGTGATTTCCAATCCTTCTAGTGAAGAAGGGATGTAAAATGAGTGATAATAAATTAATACTGAAAAGAATAAGCAAATACTCTTTTATTAGCAGAATAAAATGTAGAGAATAGATTTCTTTATTTATTTCTTTGATATAGTTTGATTTAATTTCATATAAATTGGCAATTACAGGCCTGTGAATTATGGAAGTACCATTGTGATACTGTAATTTCCACTGCAAAATCATGTTTTATTAAATCCAGGATTTGATTTTAATTGTACTTTGTGTTGGACAACAATTTGTTCTGCAGAAATTCCTGCCTGAGAAAATTGGATTTGCTACTGAACTTTTAAAATTGTATTCATCAATATAGTTGTTTTAGGGAAAGGGAAAGATTCTATAAATGTGTGAACATAGAAAACAAGTATCTTCTGGAATTTAAAATATTTGGATAATATAGTTATTTTTTACATGTGTTAATCTGTAGTTGTAGATCATAGTAGTTAGTTTACAGAGTGGAAAAAGACAGTTATTCTTTCATTTAGATAAGTGCTTAGCTCATTTGTATAATCAGTGTTCAGTAATTTTTTTCTGAAATTTTACTAGTTTTGCATACTATGAATGTGACTCACTGTGATGGCCAAGTTAAGCATTCAGATCAAATAATTCTGAGTGATTTATGTGGATTCTTTAAATACATCAATAGGATCATTTAGATTAGAAAAGACCTGTGAGATCGAGTCCAGCCATAAACCTGACACTGCCAAATCCACCAAATCATAGTAAGGAAATAACATCCTGTCAAAAAAGAGCTCAGTAATGTCTTTTCATTGTGTGTGCTATGGAGTGTTTGGCATAAAATCAAATTTAAAATACAAAAAAATAACACTTTCAGTATTTTAATATTACTTAAATTGTAAGAAATTTATTTTTTCAGTAATGGAAAACATATTTGAGGTGCAATTATGAAGAGGACATAGTCTGTAATTTTTCAAAAATTTATTTTCTAAGCTATGTAAATTATAAAGAAGCAGCATACTTGCTCACTTGGTTGTGTGATAGCATGGGAAAAAATGAGGGCAAAGGGGTATGGTGGAGTATGTATTTTAAGGTCATTTGTAGTAGTTTAAGTATTAAAAAAATACTGTGTATGGAACACATCCCTACTTGGGAGCCCTGTATTGTGTTTTAAAAATAATCAGTGGTTTTCCATGAGCTATTCATTAACTGGACATTAAAGTAAAATATACTTCAAATGAGAAGTAAACAGGATGTTAAGTAACAATTTAATGTATTTTTGGTTTGTGTTACCTTACTGTATTTTTTGTTGGCACGTGGTAGTACCTTTTCTTTAAACTACAGCACGTGTCTATTAAAATAGCACTATAATGTTTATTTTACTGAAAGATCCATAGATTGATCCACTAAATGATTCTCTTTTCTTTAAATAATCTTTTGTGTAGATTCCAGTCTTGGATACCTTTTATTCTATACGTACAAAGCGAACAGTAGTGTTCGAGCAACCTGTGACTGTACTGCAGACAATTTGCTCCCTCTCACTCAACATGCTTTAATTTTTTATAAGCCCTGAAGTGGTCAGGAAGTTGAACTAGATGATCATTGTAGGTCCTTTCTGACTGAAATATTATATTCTATATTGTTAGCATTTAAAAATAACAGTTACTCTGCTCAACGTTATTTCTTGTCTTTTTCCATTTAATCCCACTATCTTTCCATATATCACTTCTAAAGTTCGTTGTGTGTAATATCTCAGAAAGAACTGTACTATGTAGTGTACTTTCGAGTGAACCCCCTTAGTCCTGAATACTTTTCAATTTTACTATGTCTGTCAGTATAAGTCATAATTTCTAAGGCAAAGCAATCTTTGCGCAACAGAAGTACTTCATCTTTGTGTTGGAGTATGTGTGTTTCAGAGACTAAATAGTATGCAGCTACCACCTTGTCACCTTATTCAAGCAGTGGTAAAAGGCCAGAAGAAATTAAGAGTTCCAAAGATGGTGGTAAAATTCACTCATATTAAAGCAGTTATATCAACTGTAGATTAGATTATCTCTTGTGCAGTGTGTTCCTGGAGAGACTTTGAACAGGAGAAAGATAACAAGCAAGGAGCCTCAAAGGTTTCCCTGGTTTCCCTTTACGCTCCTTATTTCGCTGCTTTATGCAGCTAAGTCACAGTACAGATTGCAACACATTTGGGCTGTGTGGAGAACCGTATTTCTTTTATACTTTTTGAAGGTTAATATTGTTCCTCATCCTCTAGGACATCATTCCTAGTCATTTGCTACATCTGTAAGATTTTTTTTTTTTTTTTTTTTTTTTAAAGCTGCTGAGCTTAATTAGAGGAAATAGAAATAATTCCACCTTTTTTATTAGTTATAGTTATCTAAGTTCCTGTATGAGTGTGATGTTCAGTTATGGGGTAGTGCAGCTTCTAAAAATACAGACTATTAAATATACTGCTAAAAAGTTTGAGAGAGGTTATTGGTCATTTCCTAGACATTTTAATGTCTCATAGGAAGGAACTTTTAAAGACAGAATTCTGTTCGTGTTATGTATTTATTTAAAATGTGACATGGCATTTTTTCCAAAAGTTTATCCATCAAAAGGCTTGAAAAAAATATTACCATAATTACATTATTAGAAACAAATTTGCTGCATTTTTTCCTGTAAAGCATGTGAGAAAAGTAGCCAACAGCACTTGTTGAACTTCATCAAAATGTGCTTTTTCATATTACACTTAACTTGCCCGTGGCTCAGGTGTTTTGTTACAAAATAAAAGGCAACCCCTGCCTCACTTTTTTTTGAGGGAACAGTAGCATAAAGACATCAGACATAAGCAAGGAGAATTTGATGGAAAGGAAGACAAGTCCATTTCAGTTCCAGTGTCTTTTCTCAGATGATTCAGTCCTGATCCCTTTGATGCCTGTGGTGAAGATCCGTAAGAACCATAGGCATCAGTTCTAACTGTACGCTATCAGCTCTGTAATATTGTGTATTCACAGCTAATTTAGCATACAAGTGTTAAAAACTAATACCCTTATGTATATAAGAAGGGTGTTTAATAGTGTGTAAGAATTGACCATTACCAAGAGGGCTGTTGTTAATGAATGAATTTAAAGTTTAAAACTGGCCTGATCTCTGTTTTCTTAACACTTCCATCACAGCAGTTCTGATTCCGACATACATGTAGGCACTCAGACATGCACACTAGCATACATTCAATTGGTGACAAAAAAATTCTTATTTGTGTAAAACTCAGGTGCTGTTTGATTTTAGTTAACCAAGGGAGTGCTTGTACTTTTTCCCCGATTTCTTCTTGTGCATTGGGATTTCATTACCTGCAACAATTCTAGATAACTATGCATTTTTTTCCACAAATAATATGAACAGTTGAGCAGGTATTTGTTTTGATTTTGTCAGCATTCAATTTCATGCAAAGATCTATATGTATGCATTGTGAGTTTAGTTTTATAAATATTCTGTGGGTGTTCGGTAACTGAAACTATCTGGGGTGTGCAAGAGAAACCTGAGCAATGTACTTTGTGATCAGTTATAACTTTGTTCCAAGCAAGTTCATATTCTCATATAAATTAGTGGAAAAACATACTTCTGTGGTCTATAAGTTGTTTTAAAACTGGCAATTTATCAAGTGATTTTCCTTGAAATTTCCATGCTTATTAAATTTCAGATTATGTATTTTGAGTAAGCTGGAAACTTAAACTTGTTTCCATAAGCATGGCTGCAGGTAAACAACCAATTTTAGTCCAGAAAATAGCTTTTGCTTCTGTCAACATGTTGTTTATTTTCTCCCTGAGATAAAAAGTTCAGTTTTCTGATATTTGTACCAAGATAAAGTCTGTAAACAAGATTAATATAGTGTGGAAAAGGTTGTCAGCAGCCCTGGCAAAGGAAATAAGTTGCCTGTACACAGAACATACTGTAAACTGAATAAAAGTGTCAGGTCCACCATGAGATAATGTGATCATGAACCTCTAACAAAGCATGACATAGGCACAGTCGGCTTTTCTTATAGCCACAGTGTAGAAAATGGATTACTGTATTCCAGGGATACCCACTGGAATAGCATGAAAACCTCATTTTGAGATTAATGCAGGATGTAACTCTCAAGAGCTGAGCTCCATGTTTACTTGTAGTGTTAAAGGAACAGTCTAGTTATTAATCTTAAAATTTGGAAATTGCATATTAAAATACTTGTTCACGTCTCTAGCTCTTTGTGAATTGACATTTCTCGCTGTTATTATTAGGTGAACTGTGACACTGCAAAAGTAACATTTGGTCAGTGTTTTATTATTATCATGTGGCTATATGATGCCTCTATAAGTCTGATAAAAGAGGAAGTTCTAAATGTGGGTAAAGCAGTAGGTGCATGTTCCTCCACGTAGCCACCGTGCTTTCCTCTACTCAGGATCTGTATGCTTACATAGATTTTTCTGCATTAAGACAAATTCCTTCAATCCCTATTAACCAGGAAAGTGATAACACTTCAGGGTTTCTCAATTTGGCCCCATGTGACATCATTCTTCAGGTCAAAGAAACAGATTTTGGTCAAATACTTTAGCCACATGCAGCTTTTAAATTACTCAGTGAGTGTTCTTTGAAAGTTTTCCAGACTTGGAGCTGCAATTGCCCTGGCTTTTCTCCATCAGGACACCAGATGAGTAGGAATATTTTTCTTTGAAAGTTGAGCATATTGTTCTTTTAACAAGGAGTAGGATGCTTTTATCTGTGAATCTTCTGTTTATGTACTTTTGGCAAACCTGAGCCATATAAATGTATTATCGTCAACTTTTTGTGGTCTCCTTTCAAAACTGGCAGAACATGTGACTTCATTCCCACCTCTGGTCATCTACTGACTATGAAACTATCTCCAAGGAAGTGAAAATTCATTACTGCATTCTTTCCAACAGGAATAGTTTGCCTTCTGCTCTGGTTCTTCAAGCTTGAGTTTCATCAGATGGTCTCTTCTGCTGTTTCCTACTTATATGTGCAGACAAGATATTCTAAAAATAAAAATAAAGCTGTTTGAATGTATTCTTGAGCAATACCAGAGTATCATCATCTGCAAAAGTCTGTGTGTGCTCTCATGCATTCTTATGGCTATTCTTAATTAGGCGCATTATATGTTTTTTATTTCAGTATATATAAAGTACTAGACAGGGACTACAGTATAGCATGGTAAAAAAAATCTTTTAGCTTTCTATCCCACATCAAATTCAGAAGTTTTGTGGTGGGATGCAAAGGTTATGAAAACTTTTAAATAAATTTATTGTTGTATTATCTGTAAATAAGGGTAGTATGTTGAATATGAGTTTCAAAATGTCTAACTTTCCTTTTTCAGAGATAAGGTGCTTCATGAACTTTCCAGAAGTAACTTACGTCTCTGACAACTGTAAATGTCTGATATGCAATCAGAATTACACATTTTGGTAAATCTTGTACAGTACTTTCTGCACTCAAACTAAAATTGCAGATATTGCTAATTGCATTTACTGTATCTAGTGTACCATCTCTATTTTGTATTTAGTATTTGTGATATGTTTTCCTAATAATCACTGTGTCCCTGTGCTACCCCATTATTCAAAGCCTTTTTTTTTCCCTACTTTTTTTCCATTAGATAACTCCAGGACCAGGTGGTAGTAGAAAAACAGTTCACTTGTCCCAGGATTCTCTTCACCATGAGTGAGTGTCAGTGACGGGAGTTATAACTTTATTATTGTTTGCTTGACAGTCGCACCTCTATCCCAAAGTCACATTTTACATTAACTTGCTAATGTGTGTGTTAACTAAAGAGGCTGTGATTTCCTAGGTTATTTCTACCCTAAAATAATTCTACTGCTGTTTAATGGGTTTTACTTAAGTTTATTTTATTGAAAGAAACAAGTAAATAGGTAATACTATAATAAAGGGAATAAACAATATCATAAAAAATCAGTAGCAAAAAGCCATAAAACTTTCAGATTTGTGACTTAAAAAAAAGACAAAGAAAAAAAAAGACCAGACCATTCCATGGAATCTGCTTCTTCTCAATATCTTATTCAAAGTAAAAACTTTAGTGTCATTATATGGCTGCTGTGGGGAAAAAAAAATGAGAGTAAACTGCATTGAATTTAACTACTTCAGAAAAAGCATGACTAGTTTATAATCACTGAGGGAAAATTCCCATTGTGAGTTCTTGTCCCTGCGTGTCAACATCTTAGTCCAAATTGTCATCACTAAGAAGTAAGCCTGCCAACAGTCAAAACTGCACACCTGTATGGAGATGTGAACCCACTGAATTTATGAACTTTGAATTTCACTTTATATTCAAACTCAGTTTGTGAAATAACACATTAACAACTACCAGGTAGTCCACGGTCCTTAAAAATCTTTTCAGCTATAATTATTAATAAACACTTCAATACTAAATATGGAATTACTTGTATTTATGGTACATGCATTGTAGTATATTAAAATACTGTAATTTATCTATTATTTTATATAATAACCTATAAAACCTAAGTATAATTACCTACGAAGCCAATAGCTGCTCAGACGTGAAATTTGTGGTGCGGTCTTTCAAAACTGTTACAGACTTAGAGAGTTCAATAAAAATATCCCATTAAAATAAAGCATAGCCAAAGGCTGTGTTTTCCTGGCAGACAATAAAATACCCCAAAGCACGCACAGACTGGTCATATGACAGCATGTGCTTTGTTAGTTATATTGTTAAACCTGTCTTTTCTTTTTCTCCCACAGCCACTGGTTTAGCCCTGGGGCTAGGAAGGAACATAGCCAGGTAAGAGCTGCTTTGATCAAGAACAGTTTGAGGTATATAAAAGAATTTAACTACCTCTACTCCAGAGGTAGTGGGCTAATATTTAGGAAATAATAAACAAAGCAGTATGATTTCATATTTTCTTGTAAGGAAACATGTTAACAGCAATGCATTCCCAAAAGTCCCTTAATTAAAAGTCTTTAATTAGTCACTTAATTTCAGTTAAGTATCTTTGAGTTTTAACAGGTTAAATGAAAAGTCTGATTATTTTTCTTAATGATTTTGTTAATCATAGTGTCTCCAAATATTGCATTTCTCGAAATTATGGAAAGCAAAATATTTGACTCACAAAATCAAGAAATACTGAACAGTAACAAGAGCAACAGGCTTCTACGGGAAGATCTTCAATTCCATTTTTCTATATTTCATTGGTTATAACAACCACTGCAGTAAAAACATAACTGTTAAATCTCCATGATTGTGCAGATATTGATGGAAATATTTCAACAGTTTGTCTGCTGAGCCTCTACAGTGTAGTCTGCAGGAGGTCCAAGCCTAGAGATGTGGTTGAGGGAAGGTGAAAACATGTTCAATATTTGATTAGCAACATGGTGCTTTATTTCTTTAGCTTGTCTTCAGACGTGGAGGAATATCTTTCTATGGATGGCAATAAGGTCTAAACAGGACATACTATCCAAGAACTACAAAATGTGAAAAGTCTGTTTTCATTTCATGAAAGTGTAACTAACTTCAGCTATTCAGCAGAAGTAGCTGAATATGTCATCAGTAGACTGAAATTTAAGATTGAAGTTCCATAGTACATTTTTTAAGTTGGTAAAAGTTTCTAGAACACAGTTGATTTCATTAGATCTGTGCCAGTTTGCTAGTACATTTACAAACTTCAGTAGATTTGAAACTTCAAAAGGAATTAAGAACTACAGAATTTTTGGAGGGTTCATTTTAGGACAATCGATCATGAACACTTGTAGCTCCAGTAAGTCAGTTCAAATCAATGCATAGTCTTTCCTGTCCCCTCCCCCTTCTTTTGAACTCTAGAGTGAGTTGAATCTCTCAAAGTTATATTACTAATCCAAAAATGCCAAAATGGATAAAACACAGTACAGTGTTAGCTGTAAATTGTGAACCTCTAATTTGTAACAGTAAGATGACTGACAATATCTAAATAGCCTTATATGAGTCATGTTTAACTCATTAATTTGAAACACATTTCCTAGTAGAAAAAAACATTAAAAAGAGCATTTTAAATATAAGTATGCTTCATCTTAATTAAACATCACAAACATTTCTCTTGGGCTAATCTTTATCCTATTCGTGAAATTTGAATGCTATAAGTAGTCAAATTTGCTAGATTAGAATGAGTTTCACCAGCTGATATATTGATTGTCTTTCATAACAGAGTGGTTAACTGAAGATGTACTGTTTATTTCTTTAAAAGATTGTAAGCTTAAGACAGGATGGAAATTTCCATGCTGAGAAATACATTAACCTATATCCTACATACTGGCAATATCCATTCAGCATAGAGTGTGAGAAATGTCTGCTTACCTGGTATACAAGGACAAATTATTTAATTTCCTTCAGATAATAGTATATTTGAATTAATTTAAAATTTTATGTCTTTCTGTCATATTTCCTAAGAGCTATGTTTTCAGAGATTATCTGAACTTCACTGTATTTGTAACTTATAGATTACTAATGAACTGTGAGGTAAAGCTAAGGTCATCAAATACTATAGGTGCTACTGGCACATATTAATTTAGGGATTTGTTGTCCAGTAAAAGAAGTGAGAATCATGGTGCAATGTAATTATGACAATTGTGACAGCCTATAACTTTCTCACTAAGTTTATCAAGATCCATGGTGTATTATTATTTGTTGCATTGGTTTACTACTTTCTCTTTTAATTAATTTCTGGAGTTAACGTTGTTATGTTGGAACACAAGTAATTAGCTAAATTTAAAGTCTTGCAACTGGTCTGTATTTGTACATGCTATAACTACAGTTTACTTGTCAACCAAATAATGCTGATAATAGTAAGACTATTCTCCTTAGTTTGATCATGAAATAGTTACCTATTGTGTGAATGTCATGCTGTAAAAATTGTGACTACAATTAAATATGACTTGTAAGTACTTCTCTTCATTGACATCAAGAAAATTTAAACATTATTTTGCAAAAATGTATCAGAATAAGTTGCCCGACGTTTATGCATCCTTCAGATTGCCTTTTAAAACCTGACTGCAGTATTTGCCCACATCTGAGAACTAGATAGTTGAAATGACAAAAAGCATTCCTTCTATAAGTAGCAAACTTTAGAGAGCTGGGAAAAAAATTAATCAAGTGTAATCTTATAGACAGGTGTCACTTTTTGGACTCTATGCTCATGTACAATCTTAAGGTATGGTTGATCAAGTCATAAAGTTCATAATTTCCTAATCTCCAGAGGACTTTTTAAATGTTTGTTGTTAATATTAGATCCATTTACCTGTAGTTTGTTTCTAAACGTTCTTTCATTCTACACTTCCTTCAATATATGATTAGTTTCAAGAAATATCTTTATTTTTTACACTATTTTTAATTCCTTTAGTGAAACTTTTTGGTAGTTGCTTTTGCAGTTACTGCCACTTTACTTAGCCTGACAAATATTGTAATGCTGGAAATAGACTTCTGAGTATTGGAGGTAGTCTGAATGAAAAGTCTTCCTCTATTTGTCTAAAAGTAAATAGAGTAGACTGGAGCTTGTTCCAGAAGCTGAGTCACTGTTTCAGGTAAATGAATCCTTCATTAGTCCTACTTCCCCACTATTATGGGAAGCTTTAATACTGTGTTTTTGTTGATTCTGCAACTTTCAAATTACAAAAGCTCCTGGGGCTTAGAACAGTTTATAACTGTTTCAAAACTGCTTTGGCACAAGTGCCAGCCTGAGCAATTTTTCATAATTTAAGTGTTCTCCAACACTTTTTGTTACACAATTCTGCAAATTTAAATTGAAATTGTGAAAACTGTAAAAGTTTACAGATAAGTTAATTATTAAATTGGGAACTGAATGGCATTCTAATATGATTTGAAAATGTTTTAATTTTTACGTTTTGATTATTTACGTGTTTAAATTGGTGGATATATCTTGAAATATTACTATTATTGTAAAATCCTATAAGAAGTCCATCTCTTTGAGTCTTAGGTGAAAACTATTGAAAGATTGCTTAAGACAGAAAAGAATGGCATTGTCAGGGTAACGTTTGTTAAAAAGCAAATAAAGGCATTGCTTTTGAGACTGTTCTGAACATTTTTTTTTAATAGCTTCAACTTTTGCGAGACAACCGATCAGAGAAAGGACACAAAAAGAACAGCTCTGTGAAAACAGCTAGCAGGTAAAAATAAATTTCATTGTGATGACTTTTTTAAAAACAAATCTAGTTCTGTCCTCTGGTTTCTTTCCTGCTTCTCAAAAGACAAAAAATTCAGGAGTCTGCTTTTTGGAGGGTTTTTTATGTACCTGTTACCTGCTGAAACTATTCTGCCAAATAATTGATTTAATTCTAGTATTTTTAAAAAGTAGAAACTCCAGCAATAATCTCCTTTGCTGTGTACAATGTCCTATGTGATTTTTGTGTTGCTCAGTAAAGATAAGAATATGCTATCAAATTACTTGTTTCAAAAATGTGCAATAGATTTATCATCATATAATACTGTGGTTTTGAGTGAGACAGTTGTCTTTCAGGTACTTGTCTTTTAGTATATATGTGGTCATCCTGAAATAAGTTTTAGGTATTGTTAAATACATGCTTCAATGAATACCTGGAAATGGAGAGCAATACTTCTTAAAAAAAAATATGCATACTAAATATGAATTTATTTAATTGTATACAAGTTCTATTTGTACAAGTGTTTTAGAGTGTGTAAGTGTTGGTCTTTCTTCAGAAACTGTCGTTATCTTTGTCTTAAACTTAATTTATTAAGAAAAAAAAAATTCTACATACATTTTCTGCCAAGTGAGCTTCTTAAATCATATTTTTGCTCACAATTTTAGAATGAGTTTACTTCAGATGTGAATTCTCACCATAAATGCATTCTTACTGTCAGGCTGCTTACCTGAAACTGAGAGTATGAAGTGGATATAAAGTAAGCAGTAAGAAACAGATTATATTTTAATTCATTTTAGGATCCTTTTTGTGCTGTAGCAGTGTAAAAGAGTGTCTGAGGAATTCAGAATCACAACTTAAGTGTTTGTTATTCTGTCCATTGAAACTTTTGAGGAGTGATTGCTATCTACCCAAGTAGATAGAATAGAGATTTTTAAAATGGTATTAAATACCTGAAATGATCCTCAGCCTCTCTTCATGTCCAATCAGCAGTACATTAGTAGACTGTCACTCCAATAATCATCTACCAGGGTTGTGTAGAAGCAATAGGTGGCAAATCCAAGACTAAAGACTGGCATTTTCTTTAAAATATTTGTAATATTAAAGTTAAGACTTACATAAAACATAATTATGATGCACATAAAGCCACAGTATATTATACTGTAATACCCTTCAAAATAGCAAGGTCATCTGCTAGCATCTTCTGGTACCATAATCCCTGTTTTCAAAGGCTTTTTCCTCCAGATGAAGTCAGGTTATTTCAAAGTAGCTATCTTTGCTTTTTCAAAAACCACCTTTTTCTCTGCCTACAGCAGAAACTGTAGTTAGTTTTTTAAAGTCACTTGAAGAGAAAATCTTAAACTTCTATGAAAATTATACTTTTAACAAGCCATCTGGTGTCTTAGAATTTCAAGTCATATACATCTTATTTATAAGGCGTATATTGAACAAATTTTAACTTTATTGTTACAGTTTGATTGCTCAAAATAAGAATTTAATTTGCACAGTGCACAAACTTTTTTTTTTTTCCTTTCTGGCCAGTAGCATGTCTGGTGACTACTTTCTTCCTGTTGTTTAAGGGTTATGTAGCCTAATATTTTGCTTTTTATCAAAAGCTGTTACAATCAAAATAGAGATTGAATTTCAGATGTATAGCAACAACACATGACAAATACATAGTTAATCTTCTCATATGTTCATAGTACCTGTCCTCATTCAATATAAGACAATGCCTCTGGTATTCTATTCCTTATAAACAACATTCGTGGTGTGTAGTGATATATGTCAAATTTATCTGTGGTTAATGTTGAAGGCTAATTTTGCTATGACTTAATTTTAAATTATCACTACTACTAGTTAATCTTCGTTTCACCAGACAATATAGAGATGGAAAATGTTTCCGCTTAACAAAGTGCCTATAGAAATTACTGGTTTAGTAGCAAATATTTTTCATAGTTAATAAAATGGTGAGCGTCACCTTAGTTGCAAGTGTGCATCTTCATTACTGTGTATGAAATCTTAAAATGGCAATCTGTCATTTTGATTTTTGCATGTGCCTAATATTTTAAAACCCTCTAAACTACAACAATACCAATCAAAAGTCACAAGGTTAAGTTACAGAAATAAGAAATATTGTAATAAGACTTTCATTATTTCAGAGTACTGCATGCATGTCTTCTGTTCATCACAAGTCTGTATTCATACCTGAAAGTCTGAAGCTTTCTAACATTGACACTAATTTAGTTCTTGTACGTGTTAAACTATTACAGCTGACAGATCAAGGTAATTCAGATGAGTAACCCACTTAAAAAGAGGCATACAAAAAGTAATGGCTGTGACCTTACATTGTCTTACTGTTTGTTGCTAAATGTAGTTATAGAAAAGCAGCAGTGGGTAAGTGTTGGACATTCTATAAAATTATTCTACTTATTCAGATTACAGTTTATCTGGTTTTATTGCAAGACTCAATTTCTCTGGGTCTTCTTTTGTTCAGTTTTCACACAACTGTCTTTCTTGTTGGAGGATTGTCTTTTTTGTTTGCTGTGCTGGAAGACCTTGTTTCTGGTTTTTGTATATACACACACATTTTTCTGTGCTTGCCTTTGCTTTCCTTACCCCTGTTGAATGACTGAACACCATTCTTTTCTCAGCATGTAGACAATATGTGAATACTCATATTACATTAGGTCACTGACTTGTGGGATAATTTGCTGTACTGGGTTGCTTGTATTAGATTTCTTCTGTCAAAATTAATAATAGTGAGCCAATCTTATGTAAACAAACACAAACTTTTAGTAGTGGCAAGATAATTTGCTTGTTGAGAACTGTTGATATGGCTACTGATGAAACAAATGTTAAGGAACCTAGAACCTGTATAGATTATATTGTGCTGATACAGTTCAACACATGATCTTCTGTATTCAACAGATTTAAGTACGTATATTTATGCTACCTTTACAGATAAGCTTTAATCTATGAATATGTTGTTTTCCCATTAATTGTTTAAATTATATAAACAATACTAAATAATACTTGTTTAGAATCTGCATTTATTTATCGTGTATAGTCTTGAAAAAGTTCTCTGTTTGCATCATCTCTTTGCATTAGGGCAAGAACCATCCCCTCCCCAGTCCAGCTACACTGCTTAAAGGCGTTTATTCTTCCAGCTGCTTGTTTTCATCCCCTACTCTTTTGGCAGTAAAGAAGGGGGATTTTTTTTGTCTGCGATTTTTAATATGCTTTGAGCAAAACCAGCCTGGTTAGCTCAACTCACCTATTTAAATTAAATTGGCTGGTTTTGTACAAACCTTATTAGGGAGTGTTCACATGATTTCTTCCTCAGCAGAGCTGTGGAGATGATAATCTCCAGCAGATGTGTGATAACAAATAGCTGGGGATAGTAATGTCTTCATCTGGCGCAGTTGTTAGCAGACCAAATGTCTGTCTGTAGCCCGAGGCTCTGGGCAAGCAATTGAACATGATTGAGTTATGGTGAGTTAACAAGTTACTACTTGGCAGCTGAACTGCCATAGCTGACCATGTGCTTATTGTTTGCCTCCTCCTGTCATGAAGTATAATACATTTTCTTAAGTGACCTTTGTAAAATTTTATAAAAATGCATTCTACCTAAAGAACATTCCCCAGGGCTAAGAGATTCATTTGGTCAGCAATGGAGAGAGCATTGAACAGTATTTTGCTGAGCTGGTACAACACTGTTTTGAATGTGTCATTATATTGTTAAGGATATGAGGGACCTCCATCACACAACTGTTTGCCTGCCCATATGTAATGTATTTATCCTCACAATACCCTTATGAAGTTAGAAAGTACTTTTATCCTCATTTGACACAATAACCAGAATATTTAAGCAACTTAATATTTTGCCTTTGGACATACAGTCAATGCCATAACTAGTTAGTTTATACTGTAATCTAGAAACAACAGAATTATAGATTGGCGAAGCAGCAGACTACTGAATAAGTTAAACTTATGTAATTATTTCCTTTCTTATACATAATGGTCTTGTGCCATGTTTCTTTTACAGTGTGTTTCTGTTAAATATTGTTCATTATTTTACCCACATATTTATTTTTTCTTACTGTACTGTAAGTATAATTTATGACGTAAGCATTAATTGAGAAACTGAAGAGAAAATAGTGCCCAAATTTTCACCCCTTATCAATTTTCATTGCTGTATCTTGATAATTCTGTGTTGGATTTCCACTCAAATGCTCCCCCAGAGATCTTTAAAAGAAAAAAGAAGCTATTTATAATTCTTACATTCTGGCATGAAAGAAGGCTAAGTCACAGTCATAAAAGTGATTTCAAGGTGGAGAAGAATTATACAAGTTACATTTCAACTGGCTAACTGATGCTGGGTTAACAATCTAATTGGTGTAGCAGCAGTTTAGCATGAGCTAGTTAGCTACCTGTTGTGGCTGCAGACCATAGCCTGTGGTAGAGGTAGCACCTTGATATTGCTTTAAAAATCATCAGGAGCTACCTACAGAGCCATTACTATAATGTGACAGGCATACTCTGTGCTGGTTGCCCAATGATCACCTGTTGCTGCTCTATTTGGAGCTGGCAGGAAGTTTTTGAAGTCTTCTGCCGTGGTGAGCAGCACAGACTGAAATGGAGGTCTTTGCACATGTGGAGGAAACATTCAGGAAAGCAGACTCTGGAAGTGGCATGAGAAGAGTTGCATAAAGGAAACATGTCACATGCCACTAAAGGGTGGTAGGTGTCAATAAAACCCCAGAACATGAGTCGTAACTTTGACATGTTTTCTTCAGCTGTCTCTTTCTGTGTTTTTAGTTTTTGTCAGTCTGGTTTAAATATGTGCCTTGTGTCAGTACAAGAGAATGACTCTTAAGTATATTCACTTTTTATAACTAACAGTATTCTCTGTGAATTATTGTTTAAAGAAAGCTCCTAAGAAAAATTACTCCAAACCTGATGAGAGTTTTTCAGATGCATATTATTGCTTTGGTTACAAATACAACTTTGTCTTTCCCAGTTTGGAAGGGAAACCCCTTTTTGTACATTTGTACACCACTTGTTCATTTTCATCTGATGACACAGATCACAATGCATTTTTTTACACAAATGTGATAAATAGCAGTACAGCTGCTCTTTATTTGATCTTCTAAAGAGACAAAGATGCGCAAGGATTCTGCCTGCTCCCTCTTTCCCACCGTGTCATCTGTTGGTTGGGAAAGGGTCCTAATTTGCAG
>NW_008595511.1:97604-100679 GCF_000691845.1 Merops nubicus
GCAGATACAAAACTATTTGTCGAGTTGCAGGTTTGCCAAAAATAAATGAAACCATTAATTACTACATTTTTTGAGCAGCTGTTAATGGATTGGGATAAGAAAACTGTACATTAGACTACTGGTTAATTACAAGAACTGTAATTGTTTAATGTGGCTTTTGTGGAATGAAATTACAATACCGGAGGAGGTAAATTCAGCCAGTTTTTGAAAATTACACATGAAAACGTGCTCATACTTACACTGAAGTAAAACTGAGCAATGCATAGGTGTTTTACTAAGCAATTCACTTCTACCATCAAATGAAAACACCTTCTCAACAAAAATACTTTAAAAGAAAGTATTAGTTAAACACACCTTTTAAATCAAGTCTAAAATTATCAAAGGTAGTAAGTTAATAACTTGTAACTCCAGAGCTAATAATGCAGGAGATTCAAATATAACATTAAAATCCAAATGTGTTTACATCATTAGAAATTAACAACTAAGCAGTTTTATCTCCTCTTTGGCATGCCATAAAGCAATAACAGTACTGTTACAATTTGTGCTTAATAATATTTGCAGTTCCAGATTAAGTTACATGCATGTTTGGGGACACATTGCCTTCCTCCCTTGCTGTCACCCTCAGGGACAATATTATTCCATCAGTTTGGTGTTTTTCTTCTCAGGGAAATAAGAGACAGTGCCTTTTTGTAAGAGGGCAATTCCTGATTGAGTTTCCTATACTGTGGCCTTAACTTTAAGGTCCTGAACAGATTTTCATTTGGGAGAATGAGACAGGGCAATGACTGATTGTTATTTCAAAATACAGCTAGTTTGTGATGCTTTAATTTTATGGAAATCCTCAAGCCTCAGTATTGGCTCATGGGCAGATCTGAAGTATCCATTGATTAAGTTAAGTCTAGTAACAAAGAGTCTTAAAAATATCATATTTTAACTCAACTTCCTTAATGAGAACATTTGCGAAAGTAGCAGAAATTTTGAAGAGACTGTGCCCTGTTTTGAAAATACATTTTTTCCATATGATCTGAGCAGTTTCATTTGATCTTTAAGGCAAAAAGTAAGTAAAAAAACCCACAAGCCAAATTTTGTTATCATTAAAACCTAATATACTTTATTGTACATACATAAGCTGCTAAAATTTGTCATTTAAATTTGACTTCCAGGTACACCTGTGTATGTTAACTCATAGGCATTCAATTAGTCCTGATTTTAAAATATTTCCAAATATATATAAAATCAGATAAACTCTGCCTCTGCATCCTCCTGGTGTACCAGTTGGACTGAATTTTCCACTGAATGAATCGGTAGCAAATTTCTCACTTTCACGTACCTGAATTTTAGCAGGTTATGCCTGTTGCTCACACTCAACTGCATTAGACTCTCTCTCTCTCTCTCTCTTTTTTTTTTTTTTGCTCAAGTTTGTGCTTAATGCATAAGGATAAAGATTTGGGCTTCAGAGGTGTGAAGACCCTTCCTGCTGTTTAAGTCCTGAGCAGGAGCTATGCACAGTAACTTGCACTGTAGTTCCTCAAAATGTTTAACTTATTATTCAGCAGCATTGCAGTCAAAAAAAAGTTGTTTTTCAGTCTGCTTTTTCACCATTCATTTGTCCCAGCATCTTCCCTCCCATGAGAAATTTGTATCTTCTCTGTCTGATTCACCACACAGGCAAATGAATGCTGTGTACCACAAACATAAGGACGAATAGCCAGGCATGACAGAAGGGTTGGTTTGAATCTTTGTTTTTATTGTAATTTGAGCTAATCATGCAAATTTTACATTCAGTTCCTACTAATCTTGAAGGGATCTCATATATGTAAAGCAGCATCCACTGGTGCACTTCGCTAAAATTCTGAGGCATAGACATGCTGACTTCTATTGAGACTGTGGTTTTTTGTAGAGGAGAAAAAGAGTTTAGAAGAAAATTTGAGTGATTTCTTTCAAATTACATAAAATTTTTATGTTTATTTTCTTTGATATTTTGAAATTGTGACCATTTATTGTAACAATATATTTCAGCCTGTCTGGAAACTAATACTCAGTAACTGTCCTAACCCAAAGGAAGCAAAGGACACTGTTCAACCTGCTGATTTTTGAATTCTTATATTAATTTTGCCATTCTCCTGTTATTTGATATACAAATATTTAGAAGTGTTGATGTTGCAAATCAATAATTTAGAAGGACATAAGTGAAGTTTTTGCTATTTAACATTTTTGAAACTTAAAAGGACCCCAAAAAAGTCAGTGTTTCTTTAACTTTCTCATACCTCAAAAGTCAAGTTTTGCGTTCACTCCTACACACACAGACAGCTTGTACTCAAGTTATATGACAGTTACTGAGGGAAATGGGTGCAGTGTTAGAAAGCACAATTTGCTTAACGTTCAGTCTCAGCTTTAGAAGTAAAGAAAGGAATTGGCATACAGATCAAGTGTTCAGTGCTTCCAACCTGATAAGGCATTTTCCCTCTTCCATGTTTGTGTTACTGTATTACCGACTTGAATTTTTAGGGTTGATTTTTGTTCCATACCTGTTTTAAAAATAAAAGATTTTTATTATGACCCTAACATTTGCAATAATTTAGCCTAAATCTGTATAAGTATAATCCAGAACTCTATGATGTGTCTTTTAAAGTCTTTTCAAAAAAATACGTTTGTGCTGCCCCCAGTTATACTGAATGTCATACTTAGTAATCAAATATATATCCAGAAATATCTGAAGGAAATAGTGTAGCTGAGTAAGCTATTGGGTCCTTCCATTGAAGTACCCTTTCAGACTCATGGGTTTTATAGTCCTAAAGATATTTTCCGTATCACACCAGAGCTGGATATCTCCTGGATATCAACAATGTTGTTGCAAGATGAAGAAGAAACCAATTAATATTTGCTTTAGAATTTGTGAAACAATATTGTCCTGCAACAGCATGGTGTTCTATTACTGCAACCTATTTTCTAACTGTGCTTCACCATTACATGAATATGAGCACTATTTCTATCAGGTGTTCCATGACACAAAAAAGTAATGGAGCTTGTTGTCAAAAATATTTAGAAATATTAAAAATTAATATAAAATTTATA
>NW_008595512.1:0-611 GCF_000691845.1 Merops nubicus
GGGTCAGGTTGTTTGTGACTTTAATTATGGGAAAAGGACTGAGGTCAAGATGCCCATGTGGCACTTGTCTCTTAGGGGAAAAATAAGTCGAAGTTCCTTACTACATTTAATAATTAGTGTAGAGATTAGAGATATATATATATATTAGTTTGAAAATAATTTATTTCGGTAATGAAGGAAAAAAAAATAAAATATAAAGGGAAAGGGAAAAGAAAATTGGGAAAGTCTCCATCTGGAGACTGAGGATTGAAAGTTACTTGAATTTGGTGTTTAGGATGATGTTGTCGGAAGTTCCGGATTTGTTGTTTTTTTTGGAATTGGTGTCCGTGGAGGAATCGCCCGGGTGGTGTATGCAGCCCGGGCGCGGTGTGGGCGGTGGAGGTTGTGGTTGTTCGTTCGGGGTTGTTGAATGGTGAGTTATAGACGTCGTTTTGCAGCTCGCCGTGGCAGTTGTGTCGTTCAAGTTCCAGGGGGGTGGCGCAGCGGCACGGCGGCTGCGGTTGTACGTCCTGGGTTGGTTCGGTTCAGTCATTTCAGTTCGGTTTTGTATAGAACTGTGTGGTATTGTCGGTTCTGGTTGGAGTGGCGTGGCATGGCTTTGTGGGGTTAGT
>NW_008595512.1:1013-5729 GCF_000691845.1 Merops nubicus
TGCTGGACCTGGCATAGAACTACTATAGAAAGCTATGGAAAGTTCTTATCTTGATAGCAAGGCAGTATAAAAGCTAATGCTTTTGGTTTCGGCCAGATTCACCATTTTGGGCTGACACCGAGACACTTCAGAGAAAGCTCCCCTCTCCAACGCAGCAACAGTGCAGCTTCTGCTGCTGGAGGCTTTTCTGAGCCCTGCGAGCTGCCATTTTGACTGTGGACTACATTACCCCGAAGGCTGCAGTTACCCAGAAGGTCCTCAGACTTCTGCTTGGCCATTTTGGTTGCCTAAAACTACATATCCCATCATCCTCGGATTTCCAGTTGACGTCATCTTAAAGACTGGCAATTTTGAACCTTTGAACTTTCAATTTCCAGCCAGTGTTAAACCTTCAATAAACTGCACAACTTGCATATCGAATCTTGGTCTCGGTAACAATTCTTGAGTGTGGTAAAGGGTTATTTTTGATCTACCTTTGCAAGGCGAGCACCGTGTAAACATCTCGGTCTCGTCTGAAGCCCTCTCTATCTCGAGGGGCAAATCTTCTTGGTCCTGACGGCCGGTGACCTTTGGTACCAGTTCGCAACAATGTTAAATATAATCAACACCCAAGTTCTAAGAAGCAGCAGCATTTTAAAAAATTAAACACTTGGATAATTTACGTAGCAATTTTAAGAGCAACTACTTTCAAAATCATAGAATCATATTCAAAAACTGGTGTCATATATGGAGAACTTAACCATTAAAAGAAAACCTTTGAACTTTCAATTTCCAGCCAGTGTTAACCCTTAATAAACCGCATAGCTTACATATCAAATCTTGGTCTTGGCAACAATTCTTGAGCATGATAAAGGGTTATTTTTGATCTACCCTTGGAAGGTGAGCACCACGTAAACATCTCGGTCTCGTCTAAAACCCTCTCTTCTATTTTGAGGGGCAAAACCATCACGGTCCTGATGGCCGGTGACCTTCGGTACTGGTTCGCGACATTTTGGTGTCAGAAGTGGGATTCGAGGGTTTCTCGGAATCCCAGACCACGCTCTTAATTAATTGAATTAGGAAACACGACCAGCAGCAAAATGAGTACTACCACTGGAGAAACTGAGGCACAAGAGGCCGTTTCTGCAGAAATCGATGAGGTTGCAGAAAGCCCAGATACTGCCAACATGGGTGATACTGCAGACCCTGCTGATGCAGAGACTGTACTAGATATACCAGCCTCTATGTATAAAAACATACGGCAAAAGATGGAGGAAATACTGGAGATACTGAAAGGACAGTCAGTGGTCCAGCAGGAACTCGTAAAGTGTTACAAGGTGAGAAATTTCAACAGGAAATTAGAGAATTTCGACAGGAAGCTAGAGGGTTTCAACAGGACGTTAGAGAGTTGCTGCAAAGTAAGGAACTTAACAGGAAAATGGCAGGAGAGTCAGGAAAAGTATGAGGAAATAGCAAAAGATTGTGAGGCCTTGAAGAGGAAATATGATGAGAGTGTGAAGGAGAATAAGGACTTACAAGATAAAATTTAAACCTTGTGAACAACAATATTGAAAGAGAATCTGTATAGCTCCAAGGTGTGGAATAAAAATAAGGAGTTAGAAAGGGAAAATCTGAGGGTGCAAGAACTTTTTGAGTTCTAAGTCTCTGTCCTTATTTTTAATTAATCTTAATACATTTTGCCAATTTTTGGAGGGGGAAAAGTTTTAGAGCCTACTTGATTATCAGTTATTTGTAAGTCATTGTCATTGTTTTCTGTATTGGGGTCTTGAATTCATACCCTCCTCCACTGCTGATTACACTTTCTCCTTTCAGCAAGCAGGAGGAGTGCTATCTAGTTTCCCAAGTTAGTGGTCCTTTCAGCTGATCTTGCTCAAGAATTTGATCTTGACCTAGGCCTTCCAGACTGGTTATTTACCAATTTTTCCCGCCAAACTGCTATTGGCTTCTCTAAATGTTTGTAAGTATAATTTTCAGCTAATAATGATTCCGTGATTCCCAGACGCTTGGCTTCCTCCTTAAGCTTGGCGTATGGTCCCCTACCAGGAGATGACAGAATAGGTGGTGTCTCGAGGTGTTGATTCCCAGGTGGACTGTTTGGTCTGTTATTCTGTTGGTTTCTGTTTGCCACTGACCAATCACCCCGTGATCTATTTTGCCGTTTGGAAGGAGGGGATTTCGGAGGCGATCTAGCAGTCACTTCAGCATACAAAAGCTTGTTAACCTGCTTGGCCCTAGAAGATTTGCCAGAACCTCCATATTAATCACATCATTTGCTGTAAATCAACAGCACTCTTGCCAGCTCACCACACGTCATTTGCACTTTTCCTCTCCGAATCTTTTCTCGAAGTTGTATGACCATACCTTTTATCAACTGAGGAAGTCCTCTGATTAGTGTTGAATCTATCTTCTTTAATTCTGAGAGACATAAGACTATTGTGTTCCAGTATTAAATCATAGTCACAAATCATTTGCAGCACAGCAGCTTTGCGAACATTCTCCGTGACTTCAGAGCAGCTCCCCTTGAGGGCAGTTGGCTCCCCTCTACAAAGGGGGTCGGTTTTGCCGACACAATAAGCCGCTCATTGAGTCAGAGACCAGGGGTGATCCCAGTTCCCAGTTGTTAAAATAATTCCGGGCCCCCAGTGTCCCTCAGCTTCCTGTTCACTCAAATAAATTTCATCGCCACCGTTAAGCGATACTTGCATCACAAACTCCACCTCTGTTTCAGATGGAAGCCTGCTGTGCTGCTTCCAGATTTTCACCAACTCCAGAGAAGTATAGGGCTTCTCTTTCTCCTCTTTCTTTGTCTGCCGCCCTCTCTTTGGGAATAAACAGTTGTTTTGAGTGGACGCACCTGCTTATGCTCCACTCCCTCTGACTCCCCTTCCAATTCTTTTTCTTCTGATTCATCCTGAGACAAAGACAGTACTTCAATTTGCACCTGTCACTTTGTCTGAGCATGGGTCTGTGGATTAGGCTGTGCAGGACCTTGTTGTTTCAGCTGAGCAGAAGCCTTTGATTTTGGTTGGACAGGAGCCTGTTTTTCTGGCTGGACAGGGGCCAGCAGTTCTGGCAAAGAGCTAAGCTTCTCCTTCCGCTGAGAGGTTTGTCCTACATCGGACTGGGGCTGGTCACCTACTGGCATATCCGTCTTCTCCTGAGGAGAAGCCTCTTGTTTTAGTTGCTTATTCTCTGTTTGCAGAGCTTCATTCTCCTGCTGGGATTCATCAAGCCTCCACTGTATATTTGTATTTCGCTCTTCAGCTTTTTGTAAAAGTTCTTGCACCCTCATATTTTCACTTTCCAGCTCCTTATTCTTATTCCATACCTTGGAGTTATACAGGCACCCTTTCAAAATTGCCGCTGACAAGCGTTCAATTTCTTCCTGTAACCTTCCATTCTCATTGTGCAATTTTACATTCTCCTCTAGTAAATCACTGTTTTCCTGTATACTCTCATCATACTTCCCTCTCAATTCCTCACATTCTTTTGCTACTGCCTCATATTTTATTCGGACTCATCTGCCACTTTCCTGTAGGCTTAAGTTCCTTACTTTGCAGCAACTCTCTCATTTCCTGTTGAAACGCAAACTTCCCATTTAAATTCTCTAACTTCCTGTTTAAATTCTCCAGCTTCCTATTCAATAATTTTTTAACTTCCTGTAACACATTATCTGTGAGTTCCTGCAGTATCTCCTCCATTTTTTGCTGGATCCCCTCATTCCCTATATCCTCATCCTCTGTATTAGTATTAGTTTCCACTTCAGCAGCATCATCTCCTTTTGAAGCATCCTCTGAATCAGTAGTATCCGAATTTTCTGGGATCTTGAACTCAATAAGATTCCCAAAAATGGCATCCAATGCCGTGGATTCACTGGTGGTACTCATTCTGCTGCTGGTGTCGTTTGTTGGTTTAAATTAGCCAATTAAGAGCGTGGTCTGGGATTCCGAGAAACCCTCGATGTGTTCTAAATGGATCATTAGGCGTCATCGTTGACAAAATGCCTCATTACCCATCATGTTTGCCCATGTTACCCATATATTACGTCTTGGATCAATCCGGTGGAATGCCACAGTCTCATTCCCCTGCATATCAGAATGACTGTGATTCCCCTGCATATCAGATTGACTGTGAAAATCAGGAGCTGATAAAATCTGCCTTTATCCATTTGCTCGGAACCCATACCACGTCATCACCTGTTGAAACACACATATATCCTTTGCCATTATATTATACCGGTGCAGGACCCTTCCAAATACCATCTTTTGGATCGCAATATCTAACTTTCATCGGGGGTCCCGCACAATCCCTGTTTCTGTGTTTGAAAATGCTGTATCATGGGAATACTAATGTCATCAGGTTCCTTTCCAGTAATATCTACTCACCTCGTTCTACACTTCCGAATAACTTTTGCTATCACATGAGCCCTGGTGCAAACCTTGGTCTTGGGTTGCACCGACAAAAATACCCATTCTAGTTCCAAGTTGTCCTGGCTATAACATCAGTTTCTTTTCTCAACTACAGCATACTACAGGATTAGTTTTGTTTCTTGACTACAGCCTGCTAGCAGTTAAGAGCCTTTGGTCCATAACCCTACACAGATTCATAGCCTGGGTTGCTCAGTGCTGTAGAGATATAGAAGTCGTGTCCGCTTTTCCCTCAGAAATTCCTCCACAGATCCCCCTTTTTCTTTTTGAGCAAGGCAGCAAGCAAGTT
>NW_008595513.1:0-9501 GCF_000691845.1 Merops nubicus
GCATAATGTCTGTCTGTCAATATTTATCACAGAGACCTCTGTTTAGTGTAAGGGTATGTGGAAGGAAGAGAGGAAATCCCTTGCACTTTTCTAATCAAGGACCTTATCAAATAAGAAGAAGCAGCCAAAAAAAAGAGAGACACAAATGTGAACAGCAGACAATAATGAGACAAACCTAGTCAGGTAAAATGATTGATGTGAGTTGGAGTGAGAGAACATTTAGTTTGGTGAGATACCTGATTGAGAAACTTTGTCAAAATGGGGCAGACAATAATGAGACAAACCTAGTCAGGTACACTGATTGATATAAGTTGGAGTGTGAGAACTTTAGTTCAGTGAGATGCCTGATTGAGAAACTTTGTCAAAATGGGATGACAGGAGGCAAGGGGAAGGCACTAAGAAAAACAGAGACACGGGGCTGCCAGACAACCAACAATAATGAGAAGAAATAAAACTGATCAGTCACGCTAACTGATGATGGACTTTCAAGAAAACGCAGGAACATTTCAAAGAGAACCAACCTGTATTTTGCAACTGATAAGGATGCAAACCTGAGGTCACAGGATGTTGGAGTGGGTCCATGGAACTCTGCTAACTGATGAGGCAATGTGCAAGAGAATGAGGAGCAGGGAGGAACAGAGAGAGGGTGAGTCAGGAAGACATAATAAAGTAGTCAGTCATGTAAAACAGGACTGGTCACCGTGCTTGTCTGGCTGAGCTCAGCACCTGATCCCTTCAGTCTGTCCTGTCTTCTTAAATAATTGTATTAAATCTTGTCTTAACTCTCTCTGTGTGTAATTTCCCTTTCCATCTTGTGTGTATTCTTGCTGCAAGGAGTGAAACTGGGGGTGTGGCTGGTGGTGTCAGGTACTAAAGCCAAAGGGTGCTTTTAGCAGCCAAACACTGGGGTAGGAACAGTGTATCTGCCCCAAACCAGGCATTGAGTCCACCAGGGTGAGTGAGAGGCTCCGTACCAGAAGCTGTAGCAGGACCAGGGGTCACAGTGCTTGTGACTGGTGCTGGCTGCTAGGGGCAAGCATCTGTACCTGCCCCAAATAGGATGTGCACAGGGTACACGTGTATCCACTAGCAAACATCAAGCTGCACCACCTGTCGAGTAGGAGTCCTGGAGTCTGGAACAGGCTATCATCAAATCATGGACCTGTTTAGGCTGGAAAAGACCTTTTAAGGTGGTCAAGGCCAGCTATTAACCCAGCTGTACTAAGTCCACTGCTTAACCATGTCCCTAAGCACTATATCTAGACGACTTTTAAATACATTTGGGGATGGTGATTCAACCACTTCCCTGGGCAGCCTGTCCCACTGCTTGACAGCCCTTTCTGTGAAGAATTTTTTCCTATTACTATAAATTTTACCGTTAATAAAGCTTTTTTCAAACTTACTGAATAATGATAAATTTGTGTAGAAGATGACATATCAAGAGATTTCAAGGATCTCTAAGTGGTGATTACCCCTACGCTACTTCTTTATATTCAATAATGATCTTTTCTGAAGAAAAGTAATGTTGCCATCATGGCTGAAGTGCTACAGCTGTCTTATTTATTGTAATGAAC
The DNA here is from genome assembly GCF_000691845.1 of Merops nubicus. Taxonomy (NCBI): domain Eukaryota; kingdom Metazoa; phylum Chordata; class Aves; order Coraciiformes; family Meropidae; genus Merops; species Merops nubicus. The sequence continues at coordinate 1,575 of NW_008595513.1, forward strand.
TACTTTAAGTGAAGAGACTCATTTGTAAGAATAAAGAAATGTGTTTCAAGTGGCTCAGTAATTTGTAGGTTTTCATTCTGGAATTAAATATTTCCTTCCTGTTGTACATAATTTGTGTCCCCTGAGAACCCTTATTTTCTCCTGGTAGATAATAATCCTGAGCATATGAAGTCCCTTGAAATACAGTAATAATACTGTTTTCATAAAATTAATTTGGAGACATACCAAAGAGTAATAGGACAGAACAGCAAAAATAATAGTTTTTACTGTGTTGTAACTGAAGGCAAAAGTTGGCATTTCAGTGATGACCATTCTAAATTCAAGAACTTCTCTGATATCATTAGAACTACTAAAATTCTGAAGAAAGTTTTTATAAGTCTGAAAAAAAAAAAAAGTAAGAAAAAATGTCTAACAGGGACCTCTGCCTTTTCAGTTAAAATTGTATTAATTTTGCTAATATGGTATGCTGCTTTTGAAGAAAGGGTGAAATCTGATTTCTTCTAGTATCTTGACTACATAGTTTCCATACCATATTGATAATGAACAAATAAGTGGGCAAGCCACCACTCCTCTCAAAGGCTTTTGAACAAAGGGTGAAATCTGATTTATTCTAGTGTCTACATAGTTTCCATACCATATTGATAATGAACAAATAAGTGGGCAAGCCACCACTCCTCTCAAACCCCTCACGTCCTGGTAAGCACAAATGCCCCTCTCTTTATCCCTTTGGTAGAAACTGGACACAAAAAGATCCAAATGAAAAAGACAGTTTGCAGTGGTGCTGAGAACAGAAGTAATGATAAGTGTAGCAAACCCATCTCTCATCCACAGAGTTTCAAGAAAAAGCAAACAAACAGATGTGTGTCTGAAAGATACAGATGGATGAAGCTGTAGAGATCACGCTGGTAAAAATACACAATGTTGCTTCCCTTGCAGAAATATCTAGTTTGTATGCTCTGTGAAGCATTGTAACAGATACTATGGAATTTAGCAATGAATAGACAAATGCTATCAGCATACAAATTGTCTTCTCAATACTATTCAAAGCTGTCTGTTGAAATGTACAGGAATAAAAAGAAACCCACAAAAAACATAAACACACCCCCAAAAAAGCCCACAAACAAACAAAACAAATCACCAGAAAAACCACCTGAAAAAGTGCTGAGATTATCATGAGACAGGTTAGCTTTACCCTACCCATGATGTGTTGTTGCAAGGGCATTCACTCATTTTCTTTGTCAGCCTAAGGAATAGGATCAGGATTTTCATTTGTTTATTGTTGACTCAACATTTCTTTTCACTTGATCTGTTAAAATTTGAGCATAGTCCAATAGCAGTATGTTCTTATGTCTCTGTAAAAGAGACTGGGAAGTCAGAAAGAGGTGGAAGCAGAGGGGGAAAGGAACACAGATTTAAAACGGAGCATTTCCACTGGTTAATAAATATTGATATATTAAATATTTGACCAAAATCTTTTATTTATTTTTAATTTCAGGTTACACTTCTAAAATCTCATTAAAGACTCTCTTTTTTTTGATGAATATGATAAATAATAATAAAAAAAACCCAGACCAAACATCAGATTAGTACTTGTAGAGAGCTGAAGGTTTTTTCTTCCCTATTGTTAATGAACAGGTGCTTGACTGCCTAAAAAGACCAAAGTAGTTGTCACTGATTTGTATGCCTGTAGAAGCCTCAGGAAAGTGACTGAGGCAGAGCATGGAAAGTTAGCTGCCTTTTACACCCTGGCTGCAATCACTCCAGTTTCAGGTTAAGGTAAGTTGCCAGGACAAACTGGACAAACCTAGTACTCTTGGGTGAAACATGCAACATGAATAAAAGAATCCCTAGACTCCCAAAACCAGCAGAGAAATGAAGTAAAAGAGAAGCTGACTTTCATTTCATGCATATAGATGTGTAAGTCTAATATAACCCCTTGATAACTGCAGATTCCTCCTATTTTTATTGCAGTGGAAGGAAAGAGCTTGTTGTCAAGGTTTAGGGCTGGGTCAGACACTAGACGAATGACAGATTGCTCACTGTTAACCTCTTCCCAAAGGGCAAGAGAAAGGGAATAAGGGAGAGCAACTTACAGATTCAAAATGAGAACTACAACAGCTTTAATGAAAATAATAAAATGGAATATATACAAAACCAATATTGAACCCAACCTCCCTTGATGGCACCTGTGTCACCATCACCACTGATGCTGTGGAGCAGGCCCTGGGGAAGTCCCAGACTGGACTGAGCAGCAGACAGGAATCAGATTCAGGAGGTGGTTTCAGGAGCTGGATTCAGGAACACATGGATCAGGTTCGAAGGTAGAATGGTTGGAGTCCTCCTCAGAGACTGGCCCTTGCGGAGAGCTTGACCCTCATCCTCATCCTGAATGTGATGTGTATGGAATGGAATAACTCACTGGTCAGAGTAGGGCCATCTGTCCTGTCTGCTCCTCCCTACAGGGCAACCTTTTACTTCCAGCACCCTCCCAACAAGATACACAAAATTTAGCACTGAACTTAGGCTGCATACTAACCCTTGGTAACAACCATAAACACTGAGCATTGTAATTTCTATCAGAAGAGACTGCAAAATTACACCATCAACTTCAGAAAGTGCAGTTAGAAAATAAAATCATTGATCAGAATTAGTTCTAACTCAAACCAGGACACTTGTATGCAATGTAACATATATTTTATATCTTTACACACGCACAATAAACAGATATGGCTGACTCAATTTTTATAGACCTTATTGGAAATAGTTATTTTGTCAGCAAATCATGTACATTCCATTAAAAGCATTCTGGAAAAGTTTAGCTGCAATTATCTTCAGTATTATTAGAATAAAATTAACATTATTCACGTTTGTAAACTGCCTACGATGTTCTTTTTCATGAAATTAGTCTGATGGTACCTCTAGTAACTTAGATAAATTTGAAGACTTGATCAGTCAAAGCTGTAATGTGTTTTCTAAGCAATTCTACAGTAATAATATGTTTTACATTCTTTCCAGTGCATTTATTAGCTCTTTGTGTTGTCTTTAGCTGCCAAAAATCTTTAGGGACCTATTCATGAAATGTCTAGCTCTAAAGAATAGTGTGAAAAGTGTTAAGACGAGCACAGATACTGCATAATTAAATTGTTATTCTACTGTTGTATTAGATAGCATTTAGTTTTCTGCAATTTATAAAGTTGTTCTGAAGTTGATAACACTGGATGAAGAAAGAAACAAAAGTTTAACAACTGACTCAAATATTAAAGGCTAATAGCAGCATGCAAATATAAGTGTAATAAAAAATATAATAATAATTCAATTTAGCAAGGGGCATGCTTCCTTCTGTGTATGCTTTCTAGTATGTGAATTAAGATTGTAGTTGTAATTCACCTTACTTAATTTTATTTATAAAATTTGAACTGCTTTTGTGTGTCTCAGCAGATATACAAGGATAACAAATGCTTTTGAACTCCTAACTGTTCCCATAGTGTCAGCAAAACCAGTTGTTTACAGCCAGAATGCAACTTAAAATACCTTCTCACCTCATTCTTATTCTCCATCACGTAGGCTTTTATACTATACCTAGAAACATGTTGCAAAAAGAACAAAAGAAAAGCTTAAAATGCAAGTTGATGGTGCTTTTGCTATCTTTGTATTTGTTGTGAAAAACTCTTTAAATAAAAGCTCAGATTGGCCATTTTTATCTTTCCTGAAACATCCTTTCTTTTTAGAGGATATAATGGGTTCTGTTATTGTACTCTAGCATTTTTGTTTCTTTTTAATTTACTGTTAAATTTGTATGTCCTCGACTGCACAGAACAAACGCTGATTGAAGGCAGAATTACTAACTTACTCCTGAGGTTCTGTATCATGTTCTGCTATATTAATTCAGCAAGACTCTGAATCTACATCTGACACGAGGGAAGATAAATATCATAAGTAAATTATGAGAATTTTAAGAAAGAATATGTGAGAGAGGGAAATAGATCTATGATATTTGTTTCCTAGACTAAATGAACTTGAAACACCACTTAAAACTAGTGTGTTTTCATGTTTCAGAAACTTAAACCTCTTTCTAAAGAAAAACAGAAATAAAGACAGGACACCACAGAATAATAGAATCACAGAATGGTTGAGATAGGAAGGGACCTCTGGAGGTCCTCTGGTACAACCTCCCTGGCCAAGAACAGACACTTAGAACAGGTTGCCCAGCTCTTGAATATCTCAAAGGCAGACTGCCAACACTCAGCCAACCCTACAGTAAAGAAATGTTTCCTGGCATCCAAATGGAACCTCCTGTGTTTGTGCCCATTGCCACTGGGTCCTGTTACTAGGCAGCACTCAAAAGGGCCTGGCTCCATCCTCTTTGTACCTTCCCTTCAGGTATTTGTATACATTGGTGAGATCCCCCAGAGCCTTCTCTTCACCAGGTCCCAGCCCTGGATGACTCACATTTTCCTCATATGCAACAACCTCCTATTTGTAATAATCTTTGTGGCCCTTCATTGGACTCTATCCATGATGTTCATGACTCTCTTGTACTGGGAAACCCAGAACTAGACACAATACTCCATATGTTCTCACCAGTGCTGAGCAGATGGCAGGAATCACCTCCCTGAATCTGCAGCCCAGGATACCGTTAGTCTTCCCTGTTGGCAAGTGTACATAGATGGTTTGTTCAGCTTGTCCACCAGAAGCCTCAGGTCCCTTTATACAAAGCTCTTCTGGCAGATCAGCCCCACACACACGCTGAGGCCTGGCATATTCCTGTTCAGGTGCAAAGCTTTGCACTTCCCTCTGTTTTGCTGCATGGAGTTCCTTTCAGCCCCTTTTCTCCAGGCTGTCAAGGTCCCTCTGGATAACACCACCCCCTTCTGGCTTAGCAGTCACTCCTCCAGATTTGGTGTCATCTACAAACTTGCTGAGAGTACACTCTGCCCTATCACCCAGATAGTTAATGAAGATGTTAAATAGGACCCTTGGATGTCTTACCATTCTTCATTTCTGAGTTTTCAAACAAGTTGTATCTATAAAAATATTTTTTTAACTGGTCTTTTGTTGATTGTTCCTCTAACACTTCTACTTGCCATTACAGAAAGAGGAAAATGTATCCCAGAAATTGCAATGACATTCCCAGAAACCTATATGCATTGTCTTATCAGCTTGTTTTCACTCACTACCCTTTGTTATCTACTCTTGTGTTTCTGGATGCCACCTGCAGTTTCTTCCTGCCCTCCTAATGGCTTATGACACATAAGATAATTTTTGAGACTCTGATTTACCAAGACTACCACTGAACTAAAAAGACAAGTAGCAAACAATGTCTATATAGCATTTCTGTAAGACAGCTTGCAAACAGTGTCTAAGTAGTACTTCTGTGTGAAAAACATTAGGCCCTACTCCAACAATGTCTACAGGTAGATCATATCCAGGGTTAAACTACAGCAGTTGTTCTATCACCCAGTGACCACTCCCCCCCAGAGAAGGGGGATCAGGAAAGAGTAGACCAGTGGGCTGAAAAGAAAATGGATTTAATGAAGCAACCAAACTAATATTAAATGTCAATATAAAGTTATACTCAGTCTAGTGAATGTCCAGCAGCCCTCAAGAACAGGAAGAACCCAAACAAAGGAGCCACCATCCTCAGCACACTTTCTCCTTTATAATGAGCATGACATTTCTGTGAGCCAGCTCAGGGAATCTGCCCTAGCTGATTCAAAACTCCTAACAGCTGAAGACCATGGCTGGCCCCTGATTCTATCCCAGTGAAACCAGGATAAAGGCTCAGCCATATTACCATCAACTTAGTAATTAAAAACTGATACACAGGATAGGGAGTTTCACATTTGAGCTTTTCTCAGGCTTAAGCAATGTTAAGATTCTCCATCAAAATGCTCTGCCTCTTAATGTATGTGATGAGGAGGTTCTTCTTTGCAAGCTTTTCCTTCCACCTCAGTCAGACATAACATCCATGTCCAGGAAAAATCAGCATCATCTAGTGGACCTTAGTCACAACACTTCCAGTATCATTCATGAGCTCTGAGAATTTTAACAGAATTTTTCCTCTGCCCTGCATCATAGGGGCAACCTGATATACAATCAGGCCCTGACCACAGAAATCTGATGACTGGCCAGCAATTGGTGGTCCAGTACTCAGAGTGGTACTGAATATGGATCTTAGGAGGATGGTGCTCAGGAAGCTCAAACTCACTGGTTTCTAAGTCCATATAAATCATAAACAAAGACGTAGCATTTTGGCCAGTCACGGCATATTTCACAGACTGGAGAACACGTACCTCTGAAAAAAAATCCCACTTTCTTAAAGACTCTTTGAATTAGAAGGATGTCAGATCTCCACCAAGGTTACCAGTTGGTTTTCTGTTTCCTTTCTTTATTATTAATATCCTTGTTGCTAGCAACAAAAGCCTCAGGCCTTCTTATGACAATCAAAGGTACCATTTTAATTTAAATTTTAAATTTTGCTCCTTTCATTCCCTATCCTACAAATGAAAGTATAAAACCAAACAAAAATCCATTTATTGAGGGACATATGTCTTGAAGGATTTCAGATCTGATGGATATTTTAATATTACAAGACTGTAAAAATTGTCTTCACATGAGAAACAAGTAACTCTCGAGTATTACAAGGTCTCTGAAAGTATTTTAAAGGGGTTAGGCAGAACACAAAATTAAGAAATTAATTTAAACTTCTTTTCATTGCATTCATAGAACCCTAGAATGGAAAATGTTGAAAGGAATCTTTAAAATTCACCTAAATCCAACCTCTCTGCCACGATCAGGAACATTATTTACTAGATCAGGTTGCTCAAAGCCCCATCCAACCTGGCCTTGAAAACATCCAATAATAAGGCATCCACACCTTCTCTGGAAAAGCAGTTCACCAATGAAGTCATTCCACCACAGAAGGCCAAGAGATTAGTCAGACATAATTTGACTTTGGTGAAGACATGCTGGTTACCTCTATTCATCCCCCTGTCATCCATGTGCTTTGACATAGCTTCCAGGAGAATATGTTCCATGATCTTACTGGGCACTGAAGTGAGGCTGCTGTGTCAGAAATTCCCAGGGTCCTCCTTTTTACCCTTTTTAGAAATGGGTGTGATATTTCCCTTTGTCCAGGCACTGAAGACTTCTCCTGACTTCCATGACATGTCAAACGTAATGGACAGTCACCGAGCAACTACATCTGCCAGTTCCTTCAGGACCCTGGCTTGCATCTCACTGGGTCCCGTGGACTAATGCATGTCCCACGAATTTGTCTGCTTATCAATAGCTACAATTGTATTTAAAAAAAATAATAATAATTAAAAACATATCCATTTAATGTAGGCTTGGTAACCAACATCATACAGAAATCCACAATATTAATAAGTGCAGTAACGTAGGATTCAGTGTAAACATTGTACAGCAGAATCAAACCAAAATGGGATTTCCCACTGAAGTATTAAGCAGTGACATCCAGGCAGTATAAAAGCACTGAAGGGAGTTTGAAATAGGGTGAATCATGAACAAAAAAATTTGTATTTTTCTAATAGGATAAAATAGCCTGAAGATTCATTAAACAGTTTCAGGTCATGAGTTTTTGGAGGGCTAGCATTGGCTAACAGCCAAACGACCAATTGCTCGTTAACTTAACCTCCTCAGCAGGACTCAGGGAGAAAATGGGATGAGAAGGCTCATGGTCAAGTTAAAGACAGCAAGATCACTTACCAAATACTTGCCAATAAAATATTTTCAGGTAGTGGGAAACAAAAAGACAAATATTAAAACACCTTTTCTCTTTCTTTTCCCAAAGGTTCTGGTCGGTACATAACACTTTCTCTGTCATGCTTTCCCTCTCACACTTTTCCCCAGCTCTCGTACGGGTTTCCCCACAGCTGAAGTCCTCCAGAGGGAAAAATAATTTTTT
>NW_008595513.1:9516-12195 GCF_000691845.1 Merops nubicus
TTTTTATCACTCAGCCTGGACACTTGCAGGTTGTTCTTGTCTGGAAAACTGCTCCACCATGGGCTGTCCATAAGCTACAGGGAAATATGTGTTCCAGTACCATGTAATATCCCCTCCTACCCCTCATACAACCTACGTGTTCCCTCTGCCACTTCACACTCCCTCTTCCTTCCTCCTCTGTACAGCATTTTTTTTTTCTCTTTCTTAAATATCTTTTCCCTAGGGCAATAGAACCCTCTGCTGTTTCTTATTCCCTAACCCACCCTCAAGTGAAAATTTGAAGAATATAAAAATATTCTTAAGAAGTGAAGATTTTCACACATTGTTCCAGGTGGGGTTTTTTTTGAGTTAAAAATCAAGCCCTTTCAAATCCTATTTTGTATATAAGAATACATATTTCAAATCCTTTTTTAAAGCTTTCCCACTGTAAATGTTCAAAAAAGCCATTATCTGACCACAGTAAATAAAATGGGGTTTTAATTCACAAAATAGCAATGGAACTGCAACAGTTCCTGAGAGAGGGAGTAAACCAAGAGGTATGTGTATTGCTAGGCAAAGCAAACACTGCTTAGTTTGAGAAGCATAGAGGAGGATAGTGTTATTTTCCTCTGAATTTATTATAACCTATTGCCTGAATGTCTTTATAAATCACAGAAGTATGGTAGATCAGTGGTGCAGAACAACTCTGTTTTCAAAATAAGCTGTTCCAGAAGGGAAAAAAAAAAAAAAGAAAATAGGGATCTTAAAGTTATGAATATCAAATGTGTGTGTTTCTGTTATGCTTTAGAGGAACATAGTTTTTAAAGACCTAGAAATGCTGTGACTGTATGCACAGCAAGAAATGGTGTACTGAAAGAGAATCTTACCAAATACAAGAGATGTTGAGGAATTGGCCATAAGCTTCACTATTAACATGCAAGTTTTCAAAACATATCAGGAATGGGAGGCATATAAGCCAGAAAATAGTTTATGGCTCTGGAAAGGCTTCACCTTCCTGCTCCAACATTCAGTTAACAAATAACCCTCTTTTTCTCTGAGAATTACTCATTATTCAACAGTTTTCATTCAGACTACACTTTTCAGAGTAGCTAAAATACAAACTGAGGATCCCAGATGTAGTTTTTCTATTAGTAACTTTTTTATTACCATTGGTGTACTTGTGTATGTTTTCAAGAGCACGGTGGTGACTTTCTGCACTGTTTTGTGCTGACAGTGTCAAGCAGGTTTGTACTGCAAAAGGATTCATATTGACTAGTTTTATCAGGATTCCTTTCGTGGTTTTTTTTTTTATACACAATAGAAAATAAAAATTTAGTAAACAAAACTCAGGTTATGAAATACAAACATGAAAAACTGAGTTTAATACTGCAGATTGCTTTGGTAGGCTTAAATATTGAAGCACCATCTCAGAACAATATTATTCATTGAGGAATTCTTTGGAGGGAAGATACTTTGGTTTTATTTTAGTTCATTTGGTTTATTCCCTTTTTTTTCCCTAGAGTGTTTGTAACTTAACTTCTCTGCTTCACACAGATAGTACAAAATGTAGTTATGTCTTTTCTAGTCTGATATTATCGGGTCACTGTTGGCTCTATATTAACTGAAGATTCTGATAATATCTTTGCTAGGAGACAATTAATATATAAGTAAAGTTCTTGATATTATAGATGATTTTAATACATAATAAAAATGCAAAATATATAATGAGAAGTTAACTAAAAACCCCAGAAAGTTTTAATAAGTTATACTTCTAGAAACATTGTTTCTAAAAATTATAAGATTTCTTCACCTTGCTACAGTCAAAACTACATTTCACAGCATCTATTTGACCTTTGAAATTGAAATTATCTTAGACTATAACTCATTCATTTGTTTCGACCAGAATATTGGCAAAGTTAATAAATGAGATAGCCTGATAATTACTCCTGGAGCTCAGATTTGTATTTGACTCCTTAGTCATTGATCATTGCTTCAAAGAGTGATTCATGGACTCTGCCTCTAGAATACAATTTCTCAAGACGAAGTTCTAGGCCTGAGCTGGAGTTCACTGAAATATCCAAAGAAACTTAAACAAGAGGAATTTTAGTTTTTCACACCCTCAATCTTCAGGATCTTGTCACTGTCAAACCACATCATATATTCCTGTTAGGGTTAATATTGTTAATAGAAGCGGGGTTTTATCTGCCCCAGCTGCAGCTCCTGCCCAACTGCAGGTGAAAACCAACCCTACTTCAGCCAAACCAGGACATTGCACCTCTTATTCGATACCATCTCCATCATCCCCAGCAGTTATTTAACAATTAACAACACACAATTCAATTCACTGGCTGTTCTCCCCTAGAATTAAATCCCCTGGTGGCACAGAGGGACTTCCCCGTCCTCCTGCATCACCCACCAGGTGCACCCAGGTCCCTGAGCAAAAGCAGTCCCATGGATGGGTTTGCCTTTGCCAGAGGCAGGGCTCACCCAGGCCAGCTTCCCCAGTACGTTCTCCAGTGCACTGCAGGGACTTTATCCCCTTCCACAGCATGTGGGAGTTTTGACTGGGCAGGGCCAGCTCGACTGGCAGATCCTCTTGTGATGACCAAGAGGGTGGCCTTTGCTAAGTTTGTGTCCCAGTGCTTAAAAGTCCCTCCCCCCACAACTTTCAGCGTAGTTTTCAGCAGTCCATTGTGTCTC
>NW_008595514.1:0-606 GCF_000691845.1 Merops nubicus
CCCCACCTCACTCCAGCCTCCTGTCAGTAGTTAGAGAGTAAGGAGACAAGACCCAGTGGCCCTGGGGTAGGTTGTCAGACCCCACTGGTCTTGGGTGGGGGGAGCTGCCCAGCTCCATCAGCCCCATGTGAGGGGGGTCAGGTTCCTTTGGTCCTGTGGCAGGAGGTGCCAGGCTCGGTGTGGGACCATCCCCATCCTCACATCAGCCACTCCACCAGGCACCAGCCCTGCTTCAAGCCCAGGGCACTGCCTGCCAGCCTTGCTGCTTGCCCAGGGCACCAGGCTACGTGTCATAGAATGGTTTGGGTTGGAAGGGACCTTGAAGAGCAGCTCATTCCACTCCCCTGCCATGGGCAGGGACCCCTCCTGCTAGACCACATTTGTCTCCTGTTTCACCCATCCTTAAGGAGCATCTCCCCCCTCCAGTTTTGTTTTTGGGTTCATCTGCCCTTCAGCACTGTCTCCATCATCCCATTTTCCTCCTGCAGGCGAAGTACAAGGAGCGAGGGACGGTCCTGGCCGAAGACCAGCTGGCCCAGGTGGGAGCCCCCCCTCCCTGGCTGTGGGGAGAGCCCTGGGTGTGCGGACCCTGCCCCCTTCTGAGCC
>NW_008595514.1:1013-15541 GCF_000691845.1 Merops nubicus
GGCTAGGCGCGGCCCGTGCCGAATACCAGCTGGCCCGGGTGGGAGCCCCCCCCTCCCTGGCTGTGGGGAGAGCCCTGGTTGTGAGCACCGTGCCCCCTTCTGAGCCTGCCTGCTGGCTCAGAACAACCCTTTGCCTTGTCTTACCTCCACGGTGCTCTGATACTGGCTTGAATTCAGTGTTAAGAGCGTGGGGAATTGTGATTTCATCGAGCAATTTTTATCATTTCCTTCCTTTAAGCCCACTGGGGCCAGGCAGGGCAGAGACCTGAGCGTTCCCTGCTCACTTTGTGCCCTTTAGGGAGCTGTGTTTCTGCAAAAAGTGCATTCAATAAAGACAGAAACACTTCTCTGCAATTCTCTTGCAGATGTCGAAGCAGCTGGACATGTTTAAGACCAACTTGGAAGAATTTGCCAGCAAACACAAGCAGGAGATCCGTAAAAACCCCGAATTCCGGGTGCAGTTCCAGGATATGTGTGCGACCATCGGAGTGGATCCTTTGGCATGTGAGGAGCAGGGACTGGGGGGAACTCCTGAGGGTTCACCCACTGCTCTAAAGAGCTCCAAGTTCCCTCAGGAGAGATGATCCTTGGGTTTTGTGAACTGGTGTAATGGACAGTTGGGTGTTATTTAGTTAAAAAGGGAGGTGGGGGAAGAGTAACCTAAATGGAGACTCTGTAACCCAATCCAGGTCCTCACAGTGAGGTTTGTGAGCAGCCTGCTTGGCACCAGTAACCACTTTGGAGGGATATCTCTGCCAGCTTCAGTCCTATCCCTTTCCCCTTTCTCCTTTTGCAGCTGGTAAAGGATTCTGGTCAGAGATGTTGGGAGTTGGAGACTTCTACTATGAGCTGGGTGTGCAGATCGTTGAGGTTTGCTTGGCTCTGAAACACAGGAATGGAGGTGAGGATCCCACCGTGCCTGGTTTCTAGGAGATAAAGCTCCTCCTTTTCCCTCTGGGAAGAGACTTGTGTGGCTCAGTGTCGTGTTCCTCACTAGATTTCACAAAATCAATCAACTCTGCCTCGTTTAGGTAACAAAACTGTAACTTGGAGTATTGTGGGGAAGGAGCAGGGATCAGGGACAATCTTGGAGCACAAAACCCCCAAGTTCCTCCTTCGAGCCAGAGTAAGATTGGCTCTGGAGGATCACAGCAGTATCCTGAGGAGCTGGAATACCAGTGCTAAGTGCCTAATGAAAAGACAGATGCTCTTCAGTCCAAAAGGGCAATCTGAGACCAGGAATGGGCTACAGCCCAGCCAGCTGAGACTCCAGTGTGATGCATTTGTGGGGGAGGGCAACAGCTGAGGGCTGCACGTTCCTTCTGGGAGCAGGAGTGACTGAGAGGCTCCTCTCACCCAAGGCTGGATCCTGGGAACAAGGAACAGCCCCTTGGAGAATGGGAGGGAGGGGCAGCCCCAGCAGCAAATGCACAAAGGAGCCTTCACTGCTGTCTCTGCAGTTGTTTGCTCTGCAGTAACACTTTCCTGTCCCCTTCTGTTGCCTCCTAGGCCTGATAACACTGGAGGAACTTCATCAGCAAGTGCTGAAGGGAAGGGGGAAGTTTGCTCAGGATGTCAGCCAGTGAGTGTCTGTACGTTACAGGGATGGGAATTGAGGGGAGTTTGGGGAAGAAAAGGGGGTGACTGATCTCAACTGGACTCCAATTTAACTTGTAGTGATGGGGCCACTTGTGTACGATCCACAATTAATGACTTAACCCTCTCAGAAAGCAGCAGTGAGCTTTCTCTGGAGCCCCTAAGGCATAAAGGAGACAGTCCCCTGGAAATCCAGCTCTCCTACTGCCACGGTCTGCTGAAGTTGCTGTGGTCTCCTGAGCTGTGAGGGAGGGACCTACACGTGTCATTACAGAAGCAGATTTTAAGACACAACCCACCACGATCACTAATTGGGGCTGAATCTTAAAAAGTGTAGCCCTTGCAGCTCAAGTGCACCTCTGACACAAGTCTGCACAGACACACAAACTCATTTAAATTGCTTTATAAGCATTATTTTGAGTTGGGTGATGACCTGAAGCTGCAGCAGGCTCCAAGGAGCTGATTTTGCTGATAGCTCCTGCACCTCAAGTCTTCTTCATTCACAGGAGGTAGCGTGCAGCTTGAGAGAGGCTCTGACTTTAAAGCCTTGCCCTGACCTCTGCTCCGCAGGGACGATCTTCTTCGTGCAATCAAGAAGCTGAAGGTTTTGGGGAATGGCTTTGGGATCATCCCAGTTGGAGGAACGTACCTGATCCAGTCGGTCCCAGCTGAGCTGAACATGGATCACACAGTTGTCCTGCAGCTGGCAGAGGTATGGAGCCAGGAGGTTTGAAAACACAACCCCCTTGAAAGCACCTCTTTGTTTCCATGACAGGGAGCTGGGATTAGACCAGAGCCACGAGCAAAACCATCCACACTCTTCTAACCCACAGACTTAAGCCTTGACTGAAGCAGGTGGTGTTTTTCCCCTCTCATTTCAGAAAAAGGGCTACGTAACAGTCAGCGAGATCAGGTCCAGCCTCAAGTGGGAGACAGAACGTGCAAAGCAAGTGCTGGTGAGTGTGAAGGTCTCTTGTGCACAGCAGAGTTCAGTGACAGGGTCAAGTGACTGCTCCTGCAGCAGACGCTTTGCTGGGGCTGTGTGATCAGGGCACGTGCTGGGGATCCTGCACTGGCTGGTGGATCAAAGGCAGGGTGAATGTAGATCTAGGAATGGAGAAGCTGCAGATAGTCCTGTGGCTTTGCCAAGCTCTGTTAGAACTCCAATCTTGTCAGACATGACCAGGCAGGGTGGGCATGGCTGGTTGTCTGAACTGTATTTCTCAAAGTCAAGTAAAAATGATTGTAACCCAAGTGTTACAGCAGCCCCCTTAGCCTAGAATAAACGTGGGGTGAATGTTGTGTTCTGTTGTGAGTGGCTTCTCAGCCACCTCAGTTAAGTTTCACTCACAGTTTCCACTCGAAATGTGCAGGAACACTTGCTGAAGGAAGGAATGGCCTGGCTGGATACACAGGCAGCAGGAGAACCTCAGTACTGGCTGCCTGCTCTCTTTACAGAGCTGTACTCTCAGGAAATCTCTCCAGAGGAAGTCAAGGAGGCAATACCTTGACTGCTACGTGCTCTGTGCCTGTATATAATCCTCCTCGTGAGGTTATTTGCATATCACCTGAAACACAGGGACAGTGGACTTGAAATAAAAGTTTTATAAAAAGCCTCAAGCTTGAAAAGTTTAACAGGACTAATTCTTACTTCCTTATCTTTGAATTTTCTCCTCTGTTGGGGGTGGAAACGCCACTTAACCATTACAGACAACTAATTACTTTGTCACAGCAAGAGGAAAATTAGCTAAGCTGCTCTGGAAACCATTCTCAGTGGGTGCAAGGGTGACCCTGGCTAAAGAATCCCAGAGCCACCAGGAAACTGCTCCGTGGTCCCCTCTGCTCTGGGAATGAAATGTTGTTCCACTAAGGACTCCCAACAGTCTAGATTCTGCCAAAACAAACTTTATTGCACAAAAAAAAAAAAAGAAAAAGAAAGAAATCTTATGTACAATAGTATATAAACAAGGTATCTTAGAGTGACTCTTGTGCATATATTTTTTCAACTCAAATTAGGTCTAAAAATCTGTCGCTAAAACATCTCTGCCTAGAGCAGTCATTTGAGGATTGTCACTTTGAAATGGAAACATTCAGAAATGGTTGGACAGATGACATCAGAGAGCTAGAAAACTAATACTTCTCTTTTACAGCCACATGCTAGTTAGGTGAAGAGTGTCCACAATAAGGCATTTTCTTGTCTCGTCGTTATCGGTGGATGGCAACGCCACATGCATCACACAAACAGGTTTCAGAACCAGCTCTGCCTTGGGAAGGCAGCTGAAGTCACAGCTCTACCCACAACGCTACTGAAGGGTGACAAACAACGTGACATTTACAATGGGAGGCAGGAGGCAGCTCACAGCTCACACAGCTCACAGCTCCTCCAGAGACCTCGCTGCCTCCCCGAGGCCTCACTTCCAGGTGTATGTGTTGAGCAAGTCCTAAGTTCAGTTTTCCCTCAAGGGAAGACAGGATTTAAGTCTAAATCAAGCCAATGACAGACCCAGGGCAGTTTGTTTGCTAACTAGAAATAAAAAATCAGGTTTCCAAGTTGTTTGTGACACCTTCATTCAGAAATGTTTCCACTTTTCAGCTTCTCAGAGCTGCTTAAGCAGCAGTGTGCAGAATTCTGAGTTTGAGAGTTAACAGAAGCTGAAAATCACTGAGATCTCTCTAGATAAGAGTGATAGAGACTGGAAATAATCCCGTGACGTGTGGGGCACTGCCTGGCCCAGCAGCACAGCCAGGAGCTCTCTGCCCTGCTCCCTGAACAAAGCTGATGCTGTTGGAAGTTCTCCCACCACCACCAGGAGTCTGAAACGGGGCCCAGCTGGTGGGAAGGTGTTTGAAGGAAGCTGGGAGAGGGCCTGGGATAATGTGCAACTTTGTGCTCAGCTTTTTATCAAAGCTCCCATTAAAAAAAAAAAAAAATAGAAAAAGTAGATTAATCTCTTTATCAACAAAACTTTATACTGCTCCAATCGATCCTCCCCAGGCTCGGGTACCTGGAGGAGTTGGGGTGTTTCTCCTCCACCCAAGGTACAGCAAATCCATCGTTGCTGTGGTGGCCCTGGCAGCCAGCAGACACCTCTTGGAGAGGACAGGCTGTGCTCACCACAAAAAGCTGCTGTTCAAAACCAGCTGGAGCTCTGAAGTGTTCAACTTGACGCCGCTCTGGTTAGCTTGTGCTCAGCTAAGTTTGGCAAAGGGATTTGTCAGCATACACCTCTGGAGAATTCCACCCAAAACCAGGGGCTCCCTTAGCTGGAACTGCCCCTTATTCTAGTGTTGCAATCTGGTGGATCAAGGTGGCAGCGAGGAACGAGGTGACAGGAGGAAAGAGGGAGGAAAATAAACTTACACTGAGGAGAGAGGTGGAAAGCAAGGAGTATTTCAGTGAAGGAAACAAAACAGCTCTGTCCAGAGCAGCCAGAATAAAGTATGTCTAGAATGCTAAATTCAAATCAACACCTTAAAAAAAAAGATAATACACAAAGTAGATTTATTTTTAAGTGCTCTCCCCGTCTCCAACCGAAAATTTTCTCACCCTCCCTTCCCCAAAACACCAGGATGAACACACCCTGCACTCAGTTCAGGGATTTTCTTGCAGTTTCCACTTTTCATCCACCCCTTTGCACCTGAAATCTCAGTGGATCGAGTCAGCCAGGGCTCGAGTAAAGCTTTCAGAAAGGAGCCCAGATTCCACCACTGCTCTTTTATCTTTGGTCTGTCTAGAAGAAAGACACCAGGCAGATGGGCACCACCGAGCAGAGAGGCTCCACCTCTCCCAACCCACACAAAAAAAAGGTCTCTGGGCCCTGTCATAGCCTGGACTCCTCAACCTGCTCCCCCAGCTCCAGCTCCATGGTCAGTGTGGCCCCAGGGAAGGGCTCACTGTCTAGGAACAGAAAAGCTGTGACGAGGGTTCGCAGTCTAGAGCTCATTCTTTAATGAAGTGGAGAGAAAAGGAGGAAAAAAAATAACCACCAAACCCAAAAAAAAACCAACCAGTGTAGGTGTTTCCAAAAAAAAAAAATAATATAACCTGATGCCACATGCTCTGGCTTCCTAGCAGAGTTAAGTACCTTTTAAGAGGAGCCTGTCACAAGCTTGGCTTTGTCTAGCATGAAGTCGTCTCGTTCAGCGCTATCCACCAGAGCAGCACAAGGAGACAGGAGAGAATCCCAGTTTACTCCACTCTGGCACTGGTTTTGGTTGTCGAGTCTGTCAGGGGGGGGGAAACTCTAGAGTGTGAAGATAGAAAATCCCCCACGGCTTGGCCTCGCCACTGTGAAGGCAACTCCTAAGCTTTAGAGCAACCTTGAGTGTCTGTCTCCGTCTCGGAGGAGCTGCTCTCAGAGTCTATTTCGGGGTTCTCCTGCTGGTGTTTCTCCTGCACCTTCTGCCGAATCCCCTGCAAACGCACCAAGAGGGACTGGTAGTCAAAGTGGCCTCGTTTTTCACCAAAAGGATCCTGCAAGAAAACCACAGAAAAAAATTGTTAATATAGACCGTCAGCCTTCCAGCAAGAGGAAGAGAATCACAGGACCATGAAGGGTGGAAAAGATCTCTAAGACCGTGGAGTGCCACCATCACCCAGCACTGCCATGACCATTCATCCCTGTCCCCAAGTGTCTGCGTGGTTTTTTGATCCCCTCCAGGGATGAGGACTCCATGGGCAGCCTGGGCCACTCCTCACCACTCTGCCAGGAGAGAAATTCTTCCTCATATCCAACCTAAACCTCCCCTGGGGCAACCTCAGCCCATTGCCTCTCAACCTGTCAGTGGTTCCTTGAGAGAAGAGATCAACCCCACCTCACTCCAGGCTCCTGTCCGGGAGTTGTAGAGAGCTCAGGTCCCCTCTGAGCCTCCTCTTCTCCAGACTAAACACCCCCAGGTCCCTCAGGCAAAGGCAGAAAGAAGAGCTGTGTAGAAATTGGCCAAAAAATGGTCCAAGACTTAAGGGTTAAATCCCATCTTATGATGGAGAGGGCCCTTAACCTCCCCCCACAGTGGCAAAGGTTGAAGACTGATCATCATTTGTGTTGGGAGTCTCTTTTGGGAAACCTTGCAAACCCAAACAAACTTCAAAACCAGATGAAAGGCCAAGCAGACGTGGGTTGGGTTTCTACTACAGCTTTGGGGAAGTAAATTATTTCAAGGATTTTGTCTCAGGATGATACCAGGGAGGCAGAGAAAACATTAGAAATGAAAGTCTCTAAAACCTAGAGGCCAAAGACTTGACCACAGTTGATATATTCATGCTGCAGACCCTGCCCAAACAAAACCATCACTACTCTCATTGTAAATCAAGGCCCACAGCTGAGATGCAACCAAGTCAGAGACACTCTCTGCTGCTCCAAGTCAGGCACAGACCCTCCTTAGGGGAATTCTTCACTCCAAACAAACTCTGCTGCTTTGGGAGTGCTTTCAATTTATGAATTACACAGCCAGTGACTGCACTGACAGGAAAAAAGGACTCAGAGGCACAAGATCATTAAATCAACCACCTCCATCTTTCCTTAGCAGTGGAATTTCTCAATGAGTCAGACAAGAGATGGCTGATGGGAGGAAGACACATCTGTTCATATGCAAATAGCTTGGTAATCTATTCTGTAAAGTCTGCTTTGCTGCAGAAACAAGCTCCTGGATTCAACCTGTCTAGATGTGTCTGCTCCTTGTCACCCTTCCTGCACCCCTTCCTCCCCCAGTTTCTTTTGACTCAGTCAGCCACTTCCTGCCACGTCTGACAGAACAAGGAGCATCAAAGTTCCTATTCTACAGGCAAAGGAACCTCAGGAACAGAGAAACTTTAGCAGTGACCCAATGGAGTTCAGCTGCCACCACCACTGGATAACCTGCACGTGCCCTCCCTGCTTCATGCCAAGTCCAGGTGGAGGCAAACTGTGCTGGTCCCACTGCTGAAGGAAGTATCTGCTTGCCTGGATTGTGTCTTAGGTCCAGCACTCTAAAATCTAACAGCCTTGAAAACACTCTGTGTGTCCTCTGAACGGGGGGAAGGCAGTTTTTTATCACTGGGAGGACTCAGGTCTCCATTTCATGATTCCAAGCTGGAACATTCTGTTCACAGAAAAGATCCAGATCCACCCCCACGTTCCTCTAGGTGCTGCCCATGGTTGTTTGGCACTAATCCTTATCTAAGGCAGTGTGTTATCTATGAGAAAACTGTCTGCCACTCACCTGCATTGTCTGTCCTTGGAGATAAAGCCTCTCTTTACACACCCCTTCATAGAAGTCATAGTATTCCATGAAGGATTTTTCCATGACGCCCCTGAATGCAAAGAATGAACAAAAAAAAATGAACAAAACCTGACAGTGTCACAACAGCCCCATCACACAGGCTCAGCCCAGCCCTCTGAACTCCAGTTCCCAGTCAGCTCAGCCACTGGTACAGCGAGGCAGGACATGGGGCAAAACCAAGTGCAGCATCAGTGCAGCTGAAGAGGTTCTGCACGTGCTTCCCCAGCAGCTGTGCTCCCTCCCTCTCCTCTGAGATGTGTTTTCCCCCTCCATAAGACAAGGCACTTTTATTCTCAAGCTCAAGGCAGAGGGTTAGGGCACAGCTTGACTCAGACTTCCCCTTCCTCAAAACAACTCTCAGGGTTTCCCAGAGAACTTCATCCTCCCCTCCCCACAGCCCCTTTTTTCTGCTCCCCCGTACCGCAGCGGCTCGGGGCAGGGACACTTTCCTTCCAGCATGTCACACACTGCCACTCGGATGGTCTCGTGTCGAATGCACTCGTTGTAGTTCTTGCTGTCCCCGGGGTGCCTCTCCTGGAAGCAGAATTTGGGCCAGTGAGTCCATGAGACTGTGACAGCTCTTTGCTTCTCCCTCCCGGGCCCGATGAGTTCCGCCGGCGCCTGAACCCGCCGTGGCTCTGCCTGTGCTGTGGACACTGAGCTAATTTATGCTGCCAATGAAAAGCTGGCAAGATTTCCCAGGTCTCCAGAGCCTCTGAGACAGGTCGAGGGATAGCACAGAAACCTGGAGACCACGAAAAGCTGGGCTGTTCAGTTCCTGTGGGAGAGGATGTCTCCAGGAAGCCATTTCGGGAGCTGTGCAGCAGAGCAGCAACCAGCCCACCCGCCTCCCTGGCCAGTTCTGGAATGCCTCGTGCTCCTCTGGTACCTTACACACACACCAGAGCCAGGCAGGCTCCAGTTCAGAGCTGTTTGGAACTCCCCCTCAAGCTCTGACTAGAGGCAGAGCATACTGGCCAAGAGCCAAGGGACATAACCTACTTTTGTCCCCATTTCCAGAAGGGGATTTGGCACCCGGAGGGAAGAGACAAAAAGCTCCAGAACCAGAGAGGATCCACCTCAAACTCTCACCTGCTCAAAGCCAGGTTCGTTGTGATAGGGGTTCTCAGTCATGAGGGACTGGATGGAGATGAGGACTGAAGAGATACTCTGTGCTGGGCTCCACGCAGGCCCGGTCCAAGTGCTGAGGCAGCAGAACAGAGAAAACATCAATTAACAAGGTGGGATGGGCTCAGGGAGCACCACCCTCCAGCCAGCAAAGAGCAGAAAGCTTGGCAAAGCACTCCAGTACCTCACAGGAACAGAAACCTCTGCTGCAGCTACAGAAAGCACTGGACACTGAGGAAGTTTCAGGGTCCAAGCAGCTCATTCTCTCAACTAAGCAAAAAGATGAGAGGCTGGGAAACCTCCCTCCACTGCTACCACACACCTGAGTTAAGGAAAAGCAATTTTGGGGGATTTTACCCTTTAAAGCTAAGGCACAGCAGCCTGGGGCAACACAAACTCCCAGCACTACCATAAAACAAACCCAACAACTCCTGAGAAGCAGAATCTGATTTTTCAAGGCTCCAACAAGACCACAGTGCACAGGGGCTGCCATCCAAAGCACCAGTGATGCCCTGCTCTGGGAAGGAGGTGCCTGTTCCACACACACACACAGGGCAGCAAACACCTTCCTGCAGAACCAGCAGAGGCAAAGAGCTGCCCTGCTGCTTGCCCTCAATATCCTAGTTCCAGATACAGCCCTGTCTCCCTGAGAGCTGAGCAAGGATGTGCTGACCCACATACACTCTTCCTAAAGCCTTCCTCTGGCAGCTCCCTCTGTGCCTCCCATCCCTGCTAAGGCTGAAGATCTTGGTTCTCTCTTCAATAATTGAAACTTCTATGGTAGGGTTACAACTGCACCAAGCAGCTTGTGTGGGAGCTGCTGGTCAGACCCCCCCCCAAGACACACCCAGGTCCTACACATCTCAGAGCTCTGCAGGGGTTGGCATCCAGCTCACTGGATGAGGAAGACTCCTGCACTGAGGAAGGTGTTTCCCAGCATCAGGCATCTCTCTGCCAGCCCTGGGCCCTGTTGTTGGTTGATCAAATCCCTCCAATGTCTCAAGCTGCCACCACTCCTTCCTCACCTGGCTGCCACTACAGGTCCTAACAGCCCAGTTGCACCAGTCAGAAGCTCAGCAGAAGCCTTTCTTCACTGTCAGCTGGAACTGCCTCACGTGGGGTGGGAATATCACACCACAGAGCTGTGAGAGTCCCAGAATCAGGAAGGGTGGAAAAGATCTCTAAGATCTTCACGTCCAACTGTCAACTCAGCACTACCATGACCCTTAAACCATGTCCCAAAGCACCACAACTACATGTTTTTTGAACCCCTCCAGGGCTGGGGACTCCCCCACCTCCCTGGGCAGCCTGGGCCAAGGCCTCACCACTCTGCCAGGAGGGAAATTCTCTCCTATCCAAACAAACCTCCCCTGGTGCAACTTCAGCCCATTGCCTCTCATCTTATCACTGGTTACTTGGGAGAAGAGATCAACCCCCACCTCACTCCAGCCTCCTTTCAGGGAGTTGTAGAGAGCCAGAAGGTTTCCCCTGAGCCTCCTCTTCTCCAGACTAAACCCCCCCAGGTCCCTCAACTGCTCCTCACAAGCCATGTTCCCCACTGCTCTTCTCTGGACCTGCTCCAACCCCTCAATGTCCTTCTTATCCTCATTGTGCCCAACATCACAGCTTTTAAAACACTTCCACATTTAGAAAACCTTTCAAATGTTGAGAATGAAGCAGGTGAAGAACATTTGCAGCTGTGGAGCCTGCCTGAACAGGCAGCACTGGAGCAGTGCTTGGAAATGACGACACCCACCACTCAGCCCCATGTACGACGTGTAGGTGGAAACCCAGAGCAGCCAAACAGCTCTCAAGGAAGTTCTCAGCAGCTTTTTCATTTTATTTATTTCTTTAACCCTCAGAGAGAGGAAATTAAAACCCACAACCCCCTCCATCCAGACCTCAAGGATCAGGCTGCAGAGCGCAGGAGCGGAAGGGACGCGGCGCTCGCTCGGAGGCTTTGCCAGGGGAAGTAGGAGAAAAGCAGCAGCACCCACTCAGCTTTCTGCTTCCCCTGCCCCTTTCCTGGGTGCTTTTCAAAGCCAGGTTAGCCTCACGATTTCGGGAGGGGAATCTGTGCTGCTTTCCCACCCTGATTCCACACGTGGAAGCGTAAAGGTGCATCCAAGCGCGCCCCGGGGGCAAGGTCAGGGCACGCAGCACTGAGAAGGATGCACAGGGCAGAACACAGCCCTCAGCCACCTCCTGGGGCAGAACAGAGCCCGCAGCCACCTCCTGGGGCAGAACACAGCCCACAGCCACCTCCTGACTTCCCAGCAAAACAGCCAAAGTCTCCTCTTACCCTAGAATACTCAGGCAGACTTTCCCATTGCGGTAGAAGTTGGGGTTAAACCTCACTGTGTTATTTCCCGTTGTCATCAGTTTGACCCTTGGTGGGTGGATGGGATAATCTGGAGGACAGCGAAACAGGAACAAGAAGAAACCCCCTTCATAAGGCGTGTCAAATGGGCCTGTGATCAATGCATGAATCTGGAAAACAAAAGCCCGTCTTGCGCACCACTTCAAAACCGCGCAGCGCCGTCGCCGTCCTCCACCAAAGGGCAAGAAAGCTCCACCTGGGCACCAGTGTGGAGGTGGCTTCTTGCCCGAGCCCGTGCTCAGGCCTCCCCCGACCCTCCCGTGGCTAGCAGAGCCAGCCCTGCACGCTCCTCTCCCCTCCAAAGTGGGGTTTTTGGCAGGAGGTTGGGCAGGAGGCAGCCGTCGCCAGCACGGCTCTGCGCGGTCCCAACCAGGCTGGTGAGCCAGGCTTCTGAAATAGGAGGGGGGGGTTTAAAGAGGAAGGGAGGAGGGGAAAATAGCTAATTTTAGAATGAAAATATAAATAAACCCCAGAATTTCTGCCAGAAGTAGAGCACTCCTCAGTTTTAGGGTCTCACGCTGATGGGGTGTTACTGAAAGCGATCGCTGTGTTTCCTCTGCCAGGATCTCAAATTAAGACCCTCTTCTCTCCCTGCTAATTACCCTCCAAGATCCCAACTGCATACCAGGAAATCTGCTCCCTTTGGGCTCTGAGGGAAGCCATCCAAGCAGGCTCCTTTAATGATCCTCTCACCTCCCCAGGATTTCAGGGAACTGCCCCAAGGCTGCTGTTCCACACACCCACGTTTCCCTGGAAGGACATTTTGGCTCTTGCAGCCACACAAATGCCCCGGGTGGGAGCTGCCTGGGCAGACCTTTCCCTTTGTGCCCCCTCCAAAACACCCCAGGGGCCCTCAATCAGGCAGGTGGTTACATGGGGAGAAATTTGGGGGATGCTACGTTTGTCAGGGGGTGGGTGGGAGAAGTGTGCAGCAGAGTTAAAACCAAAGTAACCCCCCCAAATATGCCCATGGGGGACACAGCACAACCAGCCCAGGTGCCACTGGCTGGGGAAAGGGCAGCACCAGCCAGGCAAAACTGTCTGAGCAACCTCCCAGCTCCCTGCCTCCTCTCTGACCATCAGAAATTCCCACTCCTGGAAAATCTGGAAGGGAAGAGCCAGGGCAGAGGAGGCCGTGGCCATGCCTGTGTCCCTGCATTTCATTTCCAGCCTCTCTGAGAAGCTCCCCATGGCCAACAGCTCTCCATGGAGCTCTTTCTTCTTTGAGCTGCTTTACTGATGGTTTCCAAGCATCAGGAGGGTGAAAAGAGCTGGATCAGCACCCCACTGGTTGACAAGGCCACTAAAGCAGAGCTGGTTTTTATCTGTGGGAGCTCCTAAATCTGATCCCTGTGCTGGCACCTCTCCACAGAGGCAGTTTCCTTGGGAGTTCCTCCCATTTTAAACACAGCCCATCTCAATGCCACCAAGAAAACCAGAGCCTCCTTGTGCTCTTGCAAAACTCCCCCTGACTTCTCCCAAAAATATTAGGGAATATTCCCCTTTGGGCAAACCCCATCAACAGCAACCCTCCAGAGAAGTGGAAAGTTGAACGAGCTCCAAAGCTCCTCTTACCTTGGTCATGTCGTGGGGATCAGGCACAACAAACATTCCCGGGGGCGGCTCCTTGTAAATGGACATGATATCCCTGAACAAAGGAAACAGGAATTAGCCAAGATCTCCCTTGGCGTTCATCAGCCCTCCAGTGAGGAATGTTCTAGAGGATAAATCTGCACACAGATGCAAAGGCACAGGCTTTTCAGATGGAAACTTCCAACTCCTCAAGAGCTAAGATGTTTTTCTTCCGGCTCGGGAGCGTTTGCTGGCTGAGCTCTTTCAGCTTAGCCCCCCCCAAAAAGAGTGGAGACATTTCAAGAGCACAGGCAGCCCTTGATGAATCCATGTGCCTGAGCACACCCTGACTACCTGCTGCCTCCTCTTCTCCCACAGATGAGCTCCAGCACGAAACCTCAACCACAACCTTCCCCCGAGGTAGCTGTTGAGAAGTCCTCTGGGACAAATTTTTGTTGCTTGAAGGTTGACTTTCCCTCCCCGTGCTTTCCTCCCTCACCTTCTGCCTGTTTACAGGCTCCCTTTGCTATAAGCAGTCGTTTGTTTTCCCCAAACATACCGTGACTCAACTGCCTCTGAGAGGGTTCCTGCTCTGACAAATTTGGGTTTAATCAGGCAGCAGGTTCAAGAGCAGTTCAGATGCACACATGACTTAATCACAACAGCCTCGTTTCCTTTAGGAGCATGGACCAAATGAACTGAAAAATAACAAATCACCTACAACTCCCTGGATAAACTGCATGGCCCCCCCTTAGCTTTCCTCACCAAAATACCCCCCTCCCATAAGCAGAGCTGTGTGGAGGTCCAAGACAAGCTCCCACTTGATCTTCCCCTTTGGGAAACGACTGGAATTTGGGGAGGTTTCAGGGTGAGAACAAGTGTGAGAGCCACAGGAGAGACTCGCCCTCCTGCCCGCTGCTGTGGAGTCAGGGCTTTTGGGGTGAGGGTTGGAAAGCACCCAAATAGTGGGGCCATCTTTGGAAGACATCAGACAAGCTCCAGAAGAAGGATGAGCAAAAGCCTGGCAGGCAGTGATCCTCACTCCAAAGGAAGAGGAAGGACTTGTTGAAACGGTGCCAGTCTATCTAACAGGAGCGTGTTGCTCCTTAGATCAAAGGCTACACAGCACCCCAGGTTTAACCTTTACAGAGTCAGAGCAGCCAAAAGGGTGGGGAGCAGCAGAATCACCTGAACTCAGCGTTGATGGAGGTGCCTGTTCCCCTCCTCCTTCCCCAGCACCTCCCAGCGATGCCAAGGGCAGGATTAGAGCCGTGCCCCAAGGAGCTCTGCTCCCAAACAGTGACAGCAGATGGAAAACGAGCCCCCGGAGGGTGGTACAGAGGTTCACAGCTCCAGGCTGGGCGAGGTGTGAGGCTCCATCTTCCCCCGGGGCACGGTGGGGACCAGAGTCTGTCCCCAGGAAAGCCCCAGGACGCGGGGAGGGACCGGGGCCTGTTCCTAAGCCCCGAGTCAGCTCTCCAGGACCACCGGTGAGGCCCAGGGGCCAGTTACCGCCTCGAGGGTATCGGGGACGAACCGAACGCCTCCGCCGCGTTACGAGTCTCGGCTCCGTGCCCGCTCCCCGCCCGGG
>NW_008595515.1:0-507 GCF_000691845.1 Merops nubicus
GGAGGAACAAGTCAAGGCACTCACCCAGCCCAGTGGACATGAAAAAGGGAGCAAGCCTGGCGAGGAGCTGAGCCATGGGCAGTGGTCACATCCCAGCCACGAGCCCAGTGATCCAGCAGGGACTCAGAGACAGCTGAGTTCTGGCACTGCCATCCTGGGAACTTCACTTGCCATGAAGTCAGGGAGAAAGCAGAATTCTCACACAGCACATACACTACATGAACAGCCCTCCCAACCCCACGGCCAGCTGAGCCAGCTCTTCTAGATGTGGTTTCTTGCCCTGCTTCCAATTTCGTGTGGAAGGTGGGGGCACCGGGTGGTGATCTCATCTGTTCCTACCTAAGGCTGGCCAGACCCTGGCTGAAAACTAATCAGGAGGCTCTTGCCTGGTTGTGTATATCATCCATATACCAACCCTCCTTCAGGCCTGGGGGTTCAACCCCAGCACTTCAGTCCCTCAGCTGCTCCTCCCCACACTTGACCTCTAGACCCTTCCCCAGCAGCTCC
>NW_008595515.1:775-1201 GCF_000691845.1 Merops nubicus
TTCCCTAGCTCTGCGGGGCTGAGGGCTGGCTGGCCACCATGCCAACCAGGCTAATGGCCTTCTCCTCCCCCAGGACGCCTTCTATGAGTTCCGACTGGTGGCCTTTGCTGGCAGCTACATCAGCGACCCCAGCAACACTGTGAACGTCTCCACAGCAGGTAAGACCCGGGCTGCCACCCGCCTGCTCTCCCTGCCCTGGGGACAGAAACCAGGGGCGTAAAGCACCGAGTGGGAACCAGGATCTTCCCAAAATGAAACCCCACAACCCCTTCACGCTACTCCCACCCCCCATGGGCCAGAGCCTGGAGCAGAACCCCAGAGCTAACGCGGTGGCAACACCCTGCTCCACATGTGGATCTGGTGTCACCTGGGTCACACGGGGCAGGTTTCAGGGGAGCTCTGGGCACAGCACCCTGCTCCCGGTGC
>NW_008595516.1:0-14582 GCF_000691845.1 Merops nubicus
TGCAAAGAGCTTGCCCTGATGTTAACATAAGCCCATAAACAGCTGCTCACCTGAAAACCACCAGCAAAGTCCACACAGTGCTCCAGAACACCAGTGAGCTCCCCCAGTGCTGTACTCCAGTAAGCTGTGGTTTCTCACATCAGTACCCCCATCTGTATCCCAATTCACAGCAGCACCACATGTGAAGAGAGCAGGAGATATCTCAGCACCAAAAGGACAAGAAGCCAAATCTATCTCCTGGCCTGGATTCAAGCTGGTGACCTGCTGATCACAGCAACCAGCACTCACAAAAGAGTTTTCTCTGGGTCTGATCAGGTACGATAGGGCCCATCCTAAAATTCTGTACCCCCATCTGTATCCCAATTCACAGCAGCACCACATGTGAAGAGAGCAGGAGATATCTCAGCACCAAAAGGACAAGAAGCCAAATCTATCTCCTGGCCTGGATTCAAGCTGGTGACCTGCTGATCACAGCAACCAGCACTCACAAAAGAGTTTTCTCTGGGTCTGATCAGGTACGATAGGGCCCATCCTAAAATTCCCAGAGCTTCTCAGCCTAGCTGAAAGTGCACATCCCATTTTCAGGAAGGACCTGGTCTTGTCAGAGCATGAGTCTCACAGACTCGTGTCTTTGGAGAAGTGCAAGACAATACCTCTGCAGAACTCCTTTGGTGATTACTGCCAAGTGCCTCTCTGCACATTAATACCTCTGTGAATCCAGCCCCAGATTACCTCAATACCTTTGCAGATTGGAAGCTGTGAGAGTAATTGATTCTTCACTTCATTAGTTAAACTGAAAAGGAATTAAGAATTACTGAGGCTATGACAAACTGGTGGACCAAACACTTCTTTTGCTGTGATCAGGTAACATTATTTACCTTTTCTTTTTATCAAAGGTGAATGATTTTGATAAGGAAACACTCGGATTTAAAATAGGAGATCAAAACCTCATTACATTTTAGACTTTCCTATGGCTAAAATGAGTCAACTTTTCTATTACTTTACAGGGTTTGGAAAACAGATTCAGTCACAGCAAAATACCTTTTTATTTTCTCTTCTTTTTTTTTTCTGGTGAATAAACTATTCAGCCAAAAGAAGCCACATGACTGCCCACAGGTAGCTACTGGTAAAGCGGGAAGGTTCTTAATTCACATAGGACCTTTGTAAATACTTACTTTTGGTTTCATTCTGGGCTCCAAAGCACTAGAGATTAACACAGCAGTTCCTCCAGGGCCAGGCCAGTGGGGCATTGCCTCCACCACATCCACCCCTGAGGCTGGAGGAGGCTTCTGGCACCAGGATTTGAGGTTAAGTGGAAGGCATGGTGTTGAGAAGAACACT
The DNA here is from genome assembly GCF_000691845.1 of Merops nubicus. Taxonomy (NCBI): domain Eukaryota; kingdom Metazoa; phylum Chordata; class Aves; order Coraciiformes; family Meropidae; genus Merops; species Merops nubicus. The sequence goes on from NW_008595516.1 coordinate 1,342, forward strand.
GCATGGCATCTGGTTGGATGGGACTGAGGAACCTGAGCTGGGAGGAGAAGGTTCCTGGCTGGAGGAAGGGGCTCTCCTGCTGTAGATGTGCATCCCACACAGCACAGAAATGTCCCCCTGAAGGGAAAGTCCCAGAGGAGAGATACAAGGCAGGTGAAGTGAAGCAACAGCAAGTCACACGTAGACTCAAGCTGCCACCATGAATCTCTGAGAGCTGTGGATGCACCTTCTCAGACCCTGCTCTCACCTGCTGCCTGTGAGCTTCCTGTGGGTAATTTCCAGTTTAATTAGTCCTTTGTGCTGCTAAAATTCCTCCATGGAGGAGGGTTCCCTGCCCTTAGCCTGGGTGTCTATGAGGTTTCAAAGTCAGAAGTGAAGATGACTATCCTCTGTACAGACAGCAGAGAGACATCAGGACCTCCAAAAAGCGACCTGCCCTGTTAGGAGAGGTGCTGAGAGATGCTCTTGGATGCACCAAACCTTCTCTGGTGAGTGCAACAGGAGAGGAGAGATCTTGGACCCACACAAGCTTTCAAGATCACCTTTTCCAGGCAGGGAAATGCAATCCAGGCCACCTCCAGCAGCAGGGCCAGGGCAGTGTCTCCACGGGGGTTGTGGCTCTTGGCTGCCCCAAGCCCAGCAGCACTCTCCCCGAGCACCACCAGCTCCTGGGGCTGCCAGGTAGATTGAGCTGTTTGTTTTGCCTCGTCTACCTCTTTATGCATCCCAAGTCCCCAGTGACTCTGACAGCAGCTTCTAACACTGAAGGCATCCTTGTTTTCATATATCTGTTAAATAAAATGTCAGCAGGTGACACACACGCTTCATCGGTGCCGTTCTGTAATTTAACAGAGTTAAGGATGGATCAGAGCTTGATGCCACATTTGGATTCAGTAACTAGCTTCAGTTTGGAGCCTTTTTGATGGAGACCCATCGCACTGCATCACCCAGCGTGCCGTGACTGCCTGGCCACACCTAGGCTTCATTTTGGAGTTGATAAAACCCATTTCTGATAAACTCTTGCCTGTTGTAGGATAGTATTCATTCAGGTGAACCTTGCCCAGCAAAGGTGGGTTGGCTGGGCGTGGCTGCCTCTCTAGCAGCAGTGTCACCTAGTAAGTCTCATCTTGGGAAACAAAGAAGGTACAAATGTTGGAGTTTTTCATCACCATCTTTCTCCAGAGGCTTGTTCTTCCTTTTCACCAAACCCAGATACCTTGTTGGCAGAAGGCATCACACCCTTCTCAGAGACACTTCATTTGAGACTGGTGTAATGCTGTCTGGTCCTATCTCTTAGGTGTTTTAATTTTAAAATAACATCCATATATCTGTTATGCAGAACCTGAGCTATTAATTAAGAACTTCTCCTGTGCTGGGACCAGGAGGTGGGAAAGTGCTGCGTGAGCCACTCAGCAAAGGCTGACGACCTGTTTGCAGGTTCTCATCCCAGGCAGCACTGCTGACAATTAGAATCCATATTTTGGGGAGAGCAGACAGATTTTTTCCTATCAAAGCAACATGTACAAAACCTATCACTGGCCTTCACTCCCCAGAGCTCTGCCCAATGCTCTAGAAGATCCCCACAGCCAACGGTTGTGTCTGGGTGAGCAATCAATTTATAAATCCTGCATTTTGTAGCTGAAATAAAGAAATAATCTGTGACGAGTGTTTGACACCATCCTCTAGCAACCCTGCCTTTCAGCTGACACTGCTCATCAGGATTAAAACCAAAATGTTTAATACCAGTGATCGTGGCCATGAGCTTCATTTCCATTGTAACGTCTTCACATCTCTTCTTTTGTTTATTTTGCAGCACATGAGCTGCTGGACGTCTGACTGGCTTCCTGGTGCTCAGTGAACTGCCCTGATATCCAAAGCAGGCAGAGACGATCCTTTTTTACATTTATCTTAATAGGACCATGGCTCTGTGAAGTATCAATTAGCTGTGTTGATTTTTCAGCTCTTTAAGCCCCACGTAGGCAGGGTGGCCAGGGGCTCAGCCCAGCGATGGCCTCCCCGCACCCTCTGCAGTGGTGATTTATTTTTAGGCAGGTGATTTGCAGAGCAGGAGCTGGTATTTTGGCTTGCTGAGCTCGAGCACAGCGACTGGTTTGCTCTGACTCTTTCTAAAACTTCTCCACACTCTGGCCACGCTTTCTGCTGTCTCTCCACAGATGAAAACATGTTATGCCAGCCTTGGTGCATCGTTGTGATGGTCTGGCAGAAACCAGCAGCAAACAATTGCCTAAAAACATGGTGCCTTCCAACAGGCAAGCTGAAGGTGTCTAAAGCCTTCTCTTTTTCAAACAGCCCTTCCCAGGATCCTGTTGAAGCAGCACGAACAGAAGAGCATTAATCATCAGCCATTTCTCCCTGAAACTCTTCTCTGCAGGTCATGGGAAATGTCCCCCTGTGACACACTCAGTTAATTAATTTGTGTGTATATGCATGAGAATAATTGAGTCTGGGGTTTTTTTTTTCCCAGTGGTGTTTAGCAAGTATCTTCACTCTTGGCCTGCCTGGATGTGCAGGGCTAAGCAGAGCAATAAGCCCATTGTTGCCCCTGCTGTGGAACAGCTCTGGACGATGTGTGTGTGTGGATGGGATCTCCCACCCTGCCTCACTCCAGGTCCATCATGTGTGGCCAGTGCTCTCCGTGACCTCCCCACCTGAGTGCCACACACCTCGTGGCAGCACTGGCCTGTGCTGGCTGGTTTCCTCCCCTTGATGAACTCAAGCTGATGTCTCAAGAGCTCATTCTAGGTCTGGAGTTGGCTGTCCCAGCTCCCCACCATAGCCCAGAATCCCACTGGGGCCCCATTTACCACCCCCAAACCTACAGAACTCAGGCAAGGTCAGTCACAGGCTGCGTTCACATCCTCTTTGTGTTCTTTGTGACAAACATCTCTTTCAGAGGTTCATTATCACGTGAAGTGCAGCTCTCTGCAGGAGCCAGTGCTGTGGTTTCACAACCTCAAGTTCACCTAACACTATTAAAAGCACCAAGTGCTTCAGAGCCAGCTATTGTCAAAAAATAGGGTTACCTCCCGAGTGCCTCCCTTTTGGCTGGCAAACAGAGCAAAGTACTGTTTAACCTTGTCTGGCTGTCCTCTGCCTTTCTGGAGGGCTTCAGCTCCGAGGGGCTGTTGACTTGACTCACCCATTCAGCATGTTCTTGGCTCACTTTGTTCCTGGCACCGTGGCCAAGCTCCAGGGAGGTCATGTTCCTGCTCACATTGATTCATGCCAAGCAGCACAACCCTTTAAGCCACACGACGACTCATTCCAGTGCTGCACAGATGCAAAGGTCCCTATCTGGGCAAGGGGCATGAACCTTTTGCTTTGTCCTTCCCTGTGTCCCTCAGCCCTTTCCACAGAGGAGACGAGTGGAGCCAGGCACTTCAGTGACTTCTTTATGAGCAAGTAGGAGAAAAGGAAGCAACTGCTTTGCTCTCCTTAAGACAAGTTTGTATGGCAAGAGAAGAAATACTGAGGTGGTCTTGGGAGGTGCCACAGTGGGGAGAGCTGCAAACCTGCCACGGGGACTGGCTGCCTCCTAACCCTGTGTATCTCCATAGCTGTCACTGCAACCCAGCCCCCAGCCCTGCTCTTCTGAGCAGACAGAGTGTGTGCATCCAGCCCGTCGAGCTGTCACCACCTCAGAGTGACAGACACTTTACAAGCTGTGAGACAGACAGAGCTCAGCACCCTGTCTCCTGAACTGGAGGCTCGGGGCGTAGAAGGCACAAGGATGAGCTCAGCTTATACTGGAGTTGAAACCAGGCCAGGAATTATGCATGCAGACCAGCTGCCCTCTTTGCTCGCTGCCAGCACACACCACAGACCCAAGGCTGCAGACTGCCCGGGGAGGCTCCCTTGACTTCTGCAGAGAGGACATCTCCACAGACATGTACAAAGAACTGCTGGCCCAGCAAAGCATGTGCCTGAAACTCCTTTTCTTAGCCGAGCCATCCATCACTTCCACAGCTTCAGGTCAGAAATGTGGTTGTAGTTGGTGCTGCCTCCCTCATTGCCTTCCTGAGCGAGCATGGCTCCCCTGGAACAGGTCAAGGTGGCTCAGTCAGTTGGGCAGTGCTGTGCTTTGCACCTGCAGAGATGTTTCAGGGGCAACACCAGAAAACAAAGATGTGAAAGGAAAGCATCGCAGAGCAAACCTCTTCCTTTGAACATCCTGGAGCTGTTCATCTGCTGGAAAGGAAAACAGAACATGAAAACACTTCAAAGAAAATCCTCCAACGGCCAGAGCTGAGCTGGTGTGGAGCTGAGGTGGAAACTCAGGGATCCCCAGACCCTGAGCATCGTGAGTGTGTCCCCACATCACAGCTGCTGAGAGTGGGGCTCACACACTGTGCTGGGTAATAAAGCCCAGGGCAGCTCAGCACAGACACCTCCACACCATGGGGGATGCGTTCAGCTTTACAGCTACAGCCCTAACCCTTGAACCGTGTCGGAGTGCAGCCGTACTGCTGGGTGGGAAGGAAATTCATTGAAATACATCCCTCCGAAGGAACAGCACTGATATTAAGAGTCTATCAATAATGATTCACTAGGCCATGATAGCAGTGAAATTGCAGTGATAAAGGGTGACAAAATATTGTAAGATATGTGCGTTGAGGTTGGGGAGCAAATGATCTGCTCTGAGAAGCAACACGTGATGTGCAGGGAAGCATCTGCTGCCCCAGGTAGTGCAGGCAGACACGAGGACGTGGGGAACACACCAGGCTGGTGAGACAGGGATTTCAGCCGGGCACTGTGCCCCTGGGATGGGCACTGTGCCCCTGGGATGGGCACTGAGCACAGCACAGCACGTGCTCCCCTGGGAGCCCTTCCTCCAGCCATGTCCCCAGACTTCACTGCAGCACGTGCAGGTCATCACTGGTGGTGAAGAGCAACACTCCTCCCCTTGAAATGCCCTGATGTGGAGTCACTCACTGTCCAAAGCTCTTCTCTGGGGATATCTCTGAGTGTCAGCAGCTGGACTTTGGGTTCCTTCTGTCATTCACAGAGAAAGCTTCAGGCACAAGTGTGGAACTGCCTGTGGCAGCAGAAAGGCAGGACAGACACACACCCCTGCGTGGCTGACAGCCTGGCCTGTGCCAGAGCCTTGGAAAGCTGGGCTGGTGCCCAGAGATATATGGTGGGATTGGAGGTAGCAGGAGGAGCCAGTCCAGGTCTCCACATCCTCCGTGGCAACTCTCTCACCTTTCTCCAGGCTGGGACATCCTGTTTACTGTTCAAGACAGCAAGGTGCCGTGCTGCTGGTGCTGCTGAGGAGCCCAGAGCCAGCTCTGGCTGCACACCAAGCCCTGCTGTGAGGCAGCAGTAGAGGAGCAATGCAAAGGTCTCTCTGGCTGGGACCCCCCCTGTCCCCCAAGCATCCCTCATCCATCAAACCCCCTCTCCCAGCCTCCCAACCCCTGATGCAGAGCAGCCTCCTGCTGCCTGTGCCCCATGCCCTGCACAGCAACCTGGTGCCTGCTTCTCTCTGCCTGTTGCCATCAAACCCTCGAGTCTTTCCCCTGGTGCTCACTCTGGATTGATGGAGTTTAGGACTGCGAGCAGTAAAACTGCGTTGTGAAAACTGCAGAGCATAAAAGCTGCCCCATAAAGAGCAGAGGCTTCTTTCCCTCCTTGTAAGGTGTAAAACACCCAGTAAATCCTGGCACACGCTCCCAATGTGGCACGAGACCCAGTCCAAAAAGCCCAGGAATATCCCATGATTAGGTGCACAGTTTGGGCAATGGTTTCAGCAAGGCCCAGTGGAAGCTCACCTCTAACTTGCTCACAGTTTATGTGCTTTAACTGGGGGCATCTCCCCTACCTGAAATAAAGCCACGTGTCCATCAGTCACTGCTCTGGGTATTCTGCAGCATTAAGTGGATGTCCTGATGTTACAACAGGGCTAAAGCTCTCAGCCTGAGGCTGGCACAAGAAACCAAGGTGGAGATGGGGAAGGAGAGTGCACCAGGAGCCACTCTGCTTCCTCCTTCCCCTAATGGACTCACTAAATGACTGGCAGTGGGAGGGAAAGTGCTCTGGCCAAGCAGCCGTGGAGTGGGCTGGTCCCCTGCCAGCACGGTGATGAGGGAAGGAGAGAACCCAGAGAGGCTGGGGCTGAAGGACAGAGCAGCCTGGAGTTGCATGGGGATGAGATGGGAGACCTGGGGGTCTGTGTGGGATTAAAGAAGGGGGGCACATCACCCTCCACCTCTAATGCCCATGGAAAAGTTGTGTCATGGGGATTTGCTGCAATTCTGCCTGCTGGGGGCATATCCTGCCTTGCTGATGCTCCTCCTGCCTTGCTGCCACCCGACCAGAAGGGCTTTCTGGAGCTGGGAGGGAGGGAGGGAGGCAGATGCCAGTGTGTGCCAGCCTGCCTGCAGCTCTGAAAAGTAGTGGCTGCTCAGGATGTGGAGAAATGGAGGATCCTCATTGAAGGTGGCCATGGAAAGCCACCTTTGAACTGAGGGCCATGCCCCCTCTCCCCTGATCCCCCTTACATAAAACATCTGCTGAGGTCACTGCCATCTCCAGCCCCTCCATGGTGGCTCCTGGAGGGCCTCAATGACATGATTATCCCTCCTTAGCAGAGCATTTTCAAAGCCCAAGGAAGGCTTTGCTCGCTAATCTGCCATTCAGTGCAGATAATAGGCTTTGGAAGGAAGCCCTCCTGGAGTCTATTTTAAGGTGGTTTTGTAGCATGTCGTCTGGCACAGCAAGAGCCATCCTGCTGCAGCTCTCCTGGGACACACTCTGGTACCACAGGGTCACTCTTGCCCATGGTTCCCTGCCCAACAAGCTCCTTGTCACATCTCTGTGCCCTTGCTCCAGGGTGTGTGAGGTGAAACAAGGTGTGACTCATGGACACCAAACCCATCCCTACAGCTGCCCAGCCGTGCTGGCCTTCTGCCTTCCCCTTTCCAGAAGCTTTAAGGGTATCTCCTCCTTCCTCTGGGTCTCCTCAGCAAGGGGGTGGGGGTGGGAAGGGGATTCCCAGCCCTGGAGCAGGACTGGAGTGAGGTGCTTGCCCAGCATTTTTGGCTGCAAGGGGTCACTGTCAGGAGTGCTCTGCTCCAGCCCTGTGATGTGGTCTGCACCAAGAGGTCCTACACTTCTGGCCAGGGTTTCTTTAGCAGCTGGGCAGTCCCTGGGGCTGTTTCAGAAGGGGAGGCTCCCTCCAGAGACAGCACAGCACCCCCACTCCAGGGTAGTCCCCACACAGGGGAAAGGGAGCCCACCCTTGCTGCCATCCAGAAATGCTTGGGATGTGGGGAAATTCCTCTCCTCCATGACTCCCTCCAGCCTTTTTCTCCTCCTCTTCTCACTTCCACACCACCATGCACCCACACTTTTCTTTTCAGGTTCATCTTCAACCTTTAATCTTCACGTCACGACACAGAGCTGGAGGGAAAGGCCCAAGGCAGGGGACATCTCCAAGGCTGTATCACACCCCCCCAGCTCTCCCATCTCCCTAAAAGCTGCAGACCTGGGATTTCCCAGCCTGCCCCAGTGGAGCCAATGCATTAGCAGCAGCCTGCTGGCGCCCGGAGCCAGCTCGGCACTGGGAGGGGGTGACGAATCTGCTCTTTCTGCTCAGCTGGGAGCCAGGGTGGGAATCCATAAGGCAGGTGCCTCATGCCAGCTCCCAATTAGGGACAGTCTCATCCCAGCCCAGCAGCCCCAGAAGTGCCACAGAGTGCCGTAGGCATGCATCCAGGAGGGAGCACCTCAGGGCTGGAGTTAATACCAGCCTTGCTGCTACCCACGGGGGGATCTCGTCTCCCTGACAATGCCAGGAGGGCACCAGAAGGAAATCTGGCACTGGTTTTGCCTCTCCAAGGGGGACGTATCAGCAGGGGCAAGGGCAGCCCTGCAGAGAGGCTGCTGCACAGCAGAGGTGAGGGCAGGGATTGGGCTGTGGAGGGACGCAGGGATGTGAGTCTGCAAAGTGCTGCCACAGGCCCCCTGTGCACACCCAAGCTGGGGGTGGGGTTTGCCCCTTCCTTGAGGCTTATCACTTTAAGATTCTCCTTAGACTCACCCGCTTTATCCACCCTGCCTCTGCTGAGAGGGCAGGAGGGACAAGGCTCAGTGGAGCAGCACCAGCTCATGGCACGAGCACTGGCCGCTGGGGTGGCAGAGGGGTGGCAGAGCTGCACGTGTCTCCAGGGCTCTTTGGTCCAGCCCAGCATGCACTGGTGGAGCTGCCAGGATTTGTGGACTGGAATAGCATGAAATGATGCTGAAAATCCAGGTTAATCTGAACCGGCTCCAGGGGCCAGCTCTCCAAGAGCTGCCTCTTTATCTCCAGTGTGAATCCAAATCCACAGCGGGCTTAACTCGAGCCTTGGCAGCTTTACGTCGGCTCTGATTAGTTCATCTCACCTTCTCCCTGACCCTCTGTTGAGGAGGCTGTCTCCAGATTTTCAATATTTTATATTTACACAGCAGTGAAACCGTCCTCAGGAGTCCCCAGGAGGGGCAGCCTCTGAAAATACCACCTGGCCTCCTGCCTCCCTGTGGACCACTAGCTGGGACACGTTGTCCAGCATCCTCTGACCAACAGCACGTCACATGGGGTGGGATATTATCATGAATCCCTGAACCCAGGCCTAAATCTGACACAGCCACGTGGAGCTCACACCAGCCAGGCTGTTGTCTCATGTTGTGGTGCTCCTCATCAGGAGCCAGCAGCCAAACCACCTCCCATGGGACCACCAGTGCTGGGAACATGGGTGTATCCTCATGAGCCTAGCATGATAATGGGAAGATATTTGGGATATTGCTCTCTGACCAGGATGTCAGAGAAAATGAGGGTTCTGGCTGTGACCCACCACTGTAGAACCTGGAGAATCAACCCTAAAATGCAACCAGAAAGATCACTGGAGAAGCAGGAGCACAGACAGGTGTGGGTGTCCCGGGGACTTCTCTCTGGGTGGGCAGAGTCCCCCACGAGCTGGAGCCAGGCTGGGGCTTCCCTGCAGGTCTGGGGTGCTGAGCTTGCAAGGCAGACAGCTGCGAGGAGTGAGGGTGCAGAGAGTGAACACACCTACCACAGTTGCCATTAATAATGAGAAAGACAAGGGCAGCAATAGGGTGCATGGCACCTTTCTGATAAACAGGAGAATTTTGGGTGGTGATTCCTGGTTTTTGACTCTCTAGAGCCCCTGCTCATCCTTCTCATCTCTACTATCTTCATTCCACTGGCATATGAGACACCAGACTGGAGTACTGTTTCCACGTGTGAATGTGATGTTGAGTGGGGCTGGACAAGGGAAGTCCAGGGAGCTCTCAGACTAAGCAGACGGGGCAGAAGAAGGAAAACTGCTCCTTTCCCTAAATAGACAAGAGTTTAGGTGCCCCACAGAGCAACCACTACAGTCTCCAAAGGAGGAGACACCATCCAGCTGCTGTCCTTGGCTACTGTGGCCCTCAGCTGGAGTCCTGTGGACCCTGCAGAGCATTTCTGCCTTCAGGACATGCCTCCCCCTGGAGATCAGGAGCAAGAAATGGGCTCAGCCAGATGGGAAGTAGGGCAGTCATCTGTGCCCAGTGCTGCACAGAGCAGAGACCTCAGCACCGAGCTGTTAACGGATGAGTGGGTTTGACCAGCTCCTTTCTGGAGCAGATCCCCCTGTCCCCAGCTGCTCTTCACTTGAGCTATGCCAGAGCTGACACAGCAGGCACAGAGCCAGCAGCACAACGGCAGAGCTGTGCTCAGAGAGGTCAGCACTGGAGCATGCAAGAGTTCCCCTGTGTGAGCAGATACCCTTGACCCATAGCTGCCGTCCCAACCTTCCTCTTTCTGCCCTCTCCCTGGCTGCAGCCTCTTGGCACCAAGGCTGGCAAGGACAGGATGCTGTCAGAGGCCCCCACAGTCCCTGCTCACGTTACAAACGGGTGCAGAAACAGGGCCATGCGTGGACAGAGCCCTTGCAAAGAGCCAGGGGCCTTCCTGTGTGAGAAAAACTCTCCCACTTTCCCAAAATGCATGTTAACTTTACACCTCCATGTCCCCAGCAAGCCAGCTGGGACAGGGATGTGGTGAACTCCTTCCTCAGGCATACTAAGTATTGGTGCTATCATAGAATCACAGAATGGCTGAGGTTGGAAGGGACCCCAGAGATCATCTCATCCAACCTCCTTGCAATGGCCAGGGATGCCTCTCAACTAGACCAGGCTGCTCAAGACCTCATCCAACCTTCAACACCTCCAGGAAGGGGCATCCCCAACTTCTCTAGGCAATCTAGTCCAGAGTCTCATCACCCTTGTATTGAAGAAGTTCTTCTTAAGATCCAATCTAAATCAACTGTTCTTCAGTTTAAAACCATTTCCCCTTGTCCTGTGGCTACACACTCTCGTGGCAAGTCTCTCTCCAGCCTCCCTGTAGGTTCCCTTCAGGTATTGGAGGCAGTTCTAAGGTCCTCCTGGAGTCTTCTCTTCTCCAGGCTTCTCCCAGAACCCTCAGCCTATCCTCATAACAGAGATGCTCCAGCCCCTGGATCGTCATTGTGGCCTCCTCTGGACTCATTGCTAGCTCTTGGACAGGTGGTAAGATCAGAGAACCCCTTCCTCTGCCACCCAAAGGTGTGCCTCTGACACCTTCTCTTCCAGTCCCTGCCCAAGCCCTTGATGGGTCCATTTTTTTCTATTCCAGCAGCAAATTCCAGGGATCTGGAGCTGTTACTGGGGTATTGGGCAGGGCTGGGGACATAGAAGAGGGTCAACCTCCCAGCCTGCAGTCACAACACAGACCTCATGTAGTCTGACACATCCCTCCTCCACAGACACACCAGGATGCTCAGTGGTGCCACAGCACTATAAATGCCAAAGGGTGGTGCCCCCACACAGAGTGGCATCACTTGTGTGGGCACAGGGTCACACCCCTGGGTGTCCACAGAAACACCAGGACTGTCAAGAGGATTATTAAAAGCTTTATCAGAGAGCACAACAGAAGACTGGACAGAAGTTCAGGCTGCTGTGGACAACCTACCGGCCTCGGCTAGCGGTGCTGAAGGTTGGCACAAGATGCCAGTAGGGCCAGGATGGCATCAAAAAGCAGAGTTTGTGGCAGCTGCTGGAATAGAAAGTGTAATCTGTGGATATTGGCCAAGAAAAAAAGCAAACGTTGCTGCCCTAAATTATTTCTACTCTCTTCACTACGAGGTCCCCTCCTGTCGGTGCCAGGCCACCCCTGCTGTGGGAGAGGTCCTCAACATGCTGTAATTAAGTGGGCACAAATCTAATCCATCTGCACTGGCACAGAGACTTGGACAAATGCATTGTTAATCCCTGGTACCCCTCTCCAGGGACAGGCAACGTGTTAAACCATGACAAAGCACCAGCAGAGCACAGGTTGTCCCCTGGTGGCTTTTTCTGCTGCAAGAAGAGCTGCTCCAGCTGACAGCCATGGCCTGAGCAGTGTGCGCAGCAGGCAGCCCCTGAGCACGCTGTGCTGGGGAGGAGGAGCAGCCAGCACCCTCTCCAGAGCCCAGAGAGGGGACAAAGGGATCCAGCTCTGGCCTTGGCCCAAAGATCAGTGGTGAGGAAGAGCAAGAGAGCAGCATCCCTAAGAAGTGGACCTGAAACCCCCTGCAAGGCTTTCCCAGGAAGCTTCGAGCTGGTGAAATACTGGTAACTAGTTCAGCTGACAGGATGCTGCATCTGTGACTGTCTTACAGGTGAAATGGTTTCTAAGTGTTAAACGGAGGGTCACAGAATCATTCAGTGTTTGGGGTTGGAAGGGACCTTTTGGGGTCGTGCAGGTCACGCTAGGCTCTGTCCCTGCCTTGCACCACTCAAACAGGGAGTGCAGGGTGGTCACAAGCCACCACCCCACCAAGCAGAGCTCCGGGTGCCTCTCTGCACTGCGAGGGCCTGCAGGGAGGTTTGGGTGCAGAGAACCATGAAGAGACCAGTCCTCCTGCCCCCCACCCACTGCCCCTTCCCACTCCCAGCGAGGGCCAGGGCAGCAGAGGGGTTAAGAGCATCTGCGCTCTCCACCATCAATCCATCCTGCAAATCTGACGGCCCCATCTCTTCAACAGGCCCAGATTGATTTCTTGACTGGGAGCAACGAGCAGCTTCACATGAAAAATGAGGCTTTGCGCCGTCAATAGAAGTTCTAATTACAACTTAAATCCAGGACATTCTTTACGGCGCGGAGCAGATTTACAGCTCCTTGCAGGTGGGCGTGCAGCCCGCTCTCATTAACAGCAGCACGCATTGCAGATTGCTCCAGACAGCCCATCCCCAGCTCCCCAGCCCTGCAAGGGCACAGGCAGCTCATACAATCCTAGAATCCTTTAGGTTGGAAGAGATCTCCAAGATCATCAAGTCCAACCATTAAGCCGACGCCACCAAGTCCTCTGCTAAAACAGATCAGAATCTGTCAGGGTTGGAAGGGACCACAAGGATCCCCCAGTTCCACCCCCTCTGCCATGAGCAGGGACCCCTCCCACTAGATCAGGCTGCCCAGAGCCTCCTCCAGCCTGGCCTTAAAGACCCCCAGGGAGGGGGCCTCACCCCCCTCCCTGGGCAACCCCTTCCAGGGTCTCCCCACTCTCATGGGGAAGAACTTCTTCCTCACATCCAGCCTGAATCTGCCCACTTCCAGCTTTGCCCCATTCCCTCTAGTTCTGTTGTTACCCAATATCCTAAAAAGTCCCTCCCCAGCTTGCCTGTGGCCCCCCTAAGGTACTGGAAGGCCACAATAAGGTCACCTTGGAGCCTTCTCCTCTCCAGACTGAACAGCCCCAACTCTCTCAGTCTGTCCTCACAGCAGAGCTGCTCCAGCCCTCGGATCATTCTGGTGGCTCTTCTCTGGACACGCTCCAGCAGCTCCACGTCCCTCTTGTCCTGGGGGCTCCAGAACTGGATGCAGTGCTCCAGGTGGGGGCTCACCAGAGCAGAGTAGAGGGGGAGAATCACCTCCCTCCACCTGCTGGCCACACTTCTCGTGATGCAGCCCAGGAGGGAGGCTTCAGGCACCTCCAGGGCTCACAGCACCGCTCGCTTTGGAGCAGTGGGAGAAGGACAACGAGCTCCAGTCTCCTCCTGTTTCTTATGGGTTCTGCTGCTGGGTGTGTTGCCCACCCTGCCTGCTGGGCTTCTGGCACCGCTCGCTTTGGAGCAGTGGGGGAAGGACAATGAGCTCCAGTCTCCTCCTGTCTCTTACGGGTTCTGCTGCTGGATGTGTTGCCCACCCTGCCTGCTGGGCT